>NW_027509208.1:23470000-23475000 GCF_051911475.1 Siphateles boraxobius | reverse complement strand
CTCCGCAGAGCCGAAGCTCCGGCACCTCGGACTATGATTATCTGGACATGGACAAGATGAGCATGTACAGCGAGACGGACAGCGGCTACGGCTCATACACGCCGTGCCTGAAGTCCCCCAACGGGGTGCGAGTGTTCCCGCCGGCTCTGCTGCACCGGCACTGCTCCATCACCTGCCCGCTGTGCCACCGCAGCGTGTCGCTGGACGAGCGCGGGCTCCGGGGACTCCAGCGCAACCGGCTCCTGGAGGCGATCGTGTCCCGCTACCAGCAGAGCCGCGCCGCCTCCGTCAAGTGCCAGCTGTGCGACCGCAACCCTGTGGACGCCACGGTGATGTGCGAGCAGTGCGATGTGTTTTACTGCGCGCCGTGCCAGCAGCGCTGCCACCCGTCCCGCGGACCGCTGGCCAAACACCGGCTGTTGCCGCCGACTCACGCGCAGGCGGGCATCGCGCAACCGGCCGCAGCCTCCGCGCGCAAACAGGCGACATGCGTGGATCACGAGTCGGAGAACTACAGCATGTACTGCGCCAGCTGCAGGAGCCCCGTGTGCTACCAGTGTCTGGAGGAGGGCAAACACGGAAAACATGATTTGAAGCCGCTGGCCGCCATGTGGAAACAACACAAGGTAAATGACACATTGTGCCACTGTGACTGTAGTACAGTAGTACAGTTAGTACAACCATGATAGCTACTGAAATTCATGTACCATGGTATGTTACTCCAAGGCACTTCCATGAAAACCACGGTACTATCATGGTACTTGTCTTCCAAAAAACAAGAGGGAAACAAAGCAAAAAAATAAATACAAATAAAATAAAATAAATTGGCACAGTAGCAAAAACAAAAGTTCCAAAAGAAATGTTGTTATATTGAACTAAGGATTCATATTTAGAGCCCCTTATAATGGGAGGGGATGGTACCTGAGATTTTGAAGCCCCAAAAAGCGCATCCATCCATTATAAAAGTAATCCATTCCATACGACTCCAGGGGGTTAATAAAGCCTTCTGAAGCGAAGCGATTTTTGCGAGAAAAAATTTAATAATTATAACTTTATAAACTATAATCACTGGCTTCCGGTAACGACGTACGTGAGTCTAGTTCCGGTGGTGATTATAGGTTATAAAGTTATAAATTCACAAGTTATAAAATATATATATATATATTTTTCTTACAAAAATGCATTGCTTCGCTTCAGAAGGTCTTTATTAACCCCTGGAGTCGTATGGATTACTTTTATGATGGATGGATGCGCTTTTTTGGGCTTCAAAATCTCAGGCTCTATTTACTCCCATCAAAGCTTGGAAGAGCCAGGTTTTTTTAAAAATATTACTCCGATTGTGTTTGGCTGAAAGAAGAAAGTCATATACACCTAGGATTGCTTGAGGGTGAGTAAATTATGGGATACTTTTCATTTTTGGGTGTATAACTTACCATTTTTTGAAAAAATTTATGTGCAATGGAAAGTTTCCATGGATGTTAAAGGTTCTTCATGGAACCATCAATATCAATAAATAACTTTTATTTTGAAGAGTGTAAGTGAAAAGATTGTATATTGAACCTTTTCAGGATTCCAAACATGAGATCATATTTTGGCCTAAACCTTTATTTCTTAAAGTGTATAGTGTTATTTAATATTTATATTACCTTGGCATGGAATATGGTGATCATTCATACCAAAGTACCACTGTATTTCCACCTGATACTATCACTATATCATTGTACCACCACAATACTTTTAGGGTTTGCTCTTCCCAAAAAGACAAGACAAAACACTGATCTCATACTTAGTGTAGTTCCAAACATATAGCTGTGATTTTATGTTAACAAATGCATGTGCTGCAGGAGATGCTTCACATTTTGGTTTTGCCTTCTTAAGCATCTTACAAAACACTAACACAACCTTGAGTTAGATTGAATCTAAGACACACACACACACACACACACACACACACTAACACACACACACACACACACACACACACACACACACACACACACACACACACACACACACACACACACAGTGTCCACTCTGGGATTCTACTCATGCTTGTCTCCCTCAGACTGTCTATGTGTGTGTGTGGGGGGGGGGGGTCTGTGTAAGTGACTTATGCTGTTGTGCAGTGTGTGTGTGTGCGCTGCTGTGATGTGGCAGGGGGTAGTAGGAAATTGAGGAAAGCTTATGTGTGAGAATCACAGTGTGTGTGTGTGCAGTTTTATTGTAGGCGGGGAGGAACTGTGTGAGTGTGTATGAGTCAGTCTAAATTTTACCCTCCCGCTGGGCCTTTTTTTCTTCTTCATGCACTTTAATGGATTCAGATGGAGCCGGAAGATCAGATAACTTGACACATATTGCATGATTCTGTCAGATTGATAAATTAAACGAGAGCACACCTTTAGCCCTGAGTTTAGCCTGGATCTCTCTAATCCCCAGGATGCTGCGCTCCGGGGTCTTTATCGTTTAAGTGGTGTTTGTGGCATTCTGCTAGTCATTACGAACCAAAAATGGGCTGTAAATTATGAGGATGGGACATATATGTTGATTTTAGTGAATAAAACATTAGGTTGGAGATTTAAGTATTGATGTCTAATGATTCCCATCCATTATATTTCAGAAGAGAGAGATTAAACATAATAACTTGCTGTGCATGGGACACATACTGAACAAAGAGAGATGTAAAGATACAGACATAGAAATATTCTCTGTTAGGTTAGATGCCTGTTTCAACCTGTAAAACATAAAAAGGCAATTTTGATACTCATTGAAATAAGAAATAAATGTGGGATTCATAGTCACTTTGTGATACATAGTCACAATTACAATTAATAAAGTCACAAGTACAATAAATAAAGCACATTGTGAGATATAAATCCTCATTTGGGAGATATAAAGTCACAATTACAAAATAAAGTCACAATTACAAAAAATGAGTAAAAAAGTCACAGTTTGAAAATATAAGGTCAATTAGGCTGAAGGCGCAATTATGAAAGATAAAGCGACATTGTAAGATCTAAAGTTACAATTACCAGAAATAATTACAAGATATAAATTGCAATTACAAAAATGTTCGTAAATGTTTAGATATATAAAGTCACAATTATGCTAAATAAAGTCACATTGGTGAAAGATAAAGTGACATATAATGTGAGATATAATGTTACAATTACAAACGAAAGCAATTACAAGATTAAAGTCACAATTGTGAAACACAAAGTCACAATTTGGAACCATAATCTCACATTGGTGAAATATAGTTACAATTATGCTAAATAAAGTCACAATTATAACTCATAAAGGGACATTGTGAGAGACACATTACAATGACAAGTAATAAAATGCATAATTTGGAAATGTGAAGTCATATTGGGAAATTTAATATTACAATTACAAGAAATAAAGGCACAATCTAGAGATATGTCACAATTTTGCTGAATAAAGTCACAATTTTGAAAAATAATGAGACATTGCAAGACATAATAGTTATTATTTTTTTACTGTGGAATATTTGGAATATTTGCCACAGTGTACTTGTCTTCATCTTTTTATTTTTATTTATTTATTTTTACTTGACTTCACCTGTCACCACTTTGTCTACAGTGTATTGATTCCCTGTGCAGTGTATTTGTGTTGTGTTGCTCTGGAACTCTGCTGATGTCTGTACACAAACTCTTATAGTAGATTACTATTAGCTGACCCTTAACCCCTGAACCCTGACCTTTTCCCTAAACACTAGCCATCACCCTGACCCTGACCAGGAGAGAGATATCTGTCCCCTAAATAGTGCTGAGAGTCAAGAGTATTCAGAAATGTTCATGTCTCTCTATATGTGTGCTGCAAGCAGATGGCTTTATATGTGTGTGTGTGTGTGTGTGTGTGTGTGTGTGTGTGTGTGGTGGGGGGGGGGGGGGTATTTTAGTTAATTTACTATAGTCTATTTAGTATATATAACTTTAGTTTATTTGGGGGGGGGGGGGGGGGTATTTAGGGGGGGGGGGGGGGGGGGGGAATTTGTTAATTTACTACCGTTACTTACTATAGCATAAATGTGATGTCTTTTGCGTCATATTTTCAGTTATGTAGGCATACTAAATAAATAAATAAAATCCAACAATTATTTCTACTGTCATTCATAAATTAATAAAGAAATACATAAAGAAATAAAAATAACAGAAGTAAACACACAGATACAGTATATATATATATATATATATATATATATATATATATATATATATATATGTATATATATATGTATATATATATATATATATGTATATATATATATATATATATATATATTGTGTTTGACCCCCTTTCGCCTTCAGAACTGCCTTAATTCTACGTGGGATTGATTCAACAAGGTGCTGAAAGCATTCTTTAGAAATGTTGGCCCATATTGATAGGATAGCATCTTGCAGTTGATTGAGATTTGTGGGATACACATCCAGGGCACGAAGCTCCCGTTCCACCACATCCCAAAGATGCTCTATTGGGTTGATATCTGGTGACTGTGGGGGCCATTTTAGTACAGTGAACTCATTGTCATGTTCAAGAAACCAATTTGAAATGATTCGAGCTTTGTGACATGGTGCATTATCCTGCTGGAAGTAGCCATCAGAGGATGGGTACATAGTGGCCATAAAGGGATGGACATGGTCAGAAACAATGCTCAGGTAGGCCGTGGGATTTAAACGATGCCCAATTGGCACTAAGGGGCCAAAAGTGTGCCAAGAAAACATCCCCCACACCATTACACCATCACCAGCAGCCTGCACAGTGGTAACAAGGCATGATGGATCCATGTTCTCATTCTGTTTACGCCAAATTCTGACTCTACCATCTGAATGTCTCAACAGAAATCGAGACTCATCAGACCAGGCAACATTTTTCTAGTCTTCAACTGTCCAATTATGGTGAGCTCTTGCAAATTGTAGCCTCTTTTTCCTATTTGAGGTGGAGATGAGTGGTACCCGGTGGGGTCTTCTGCTGTTGTAGCC
>NW_027509208.1:21377500-21510000 GCF_051911475.1 Siphateles boraxobius | reverse complement strand
CAACAGACGGCGATAATAGAGGCCACTGATCTGACAAAAACAACAACAACAACAAACGTGTTTATTGGGGTTTTTCCGTGCGCGACCGCTCTGTTGTTCGTCCAGTAGGGGGCGGTAATGCACGTCACATGCTTTTGCCAACCGCTGACATTAAACAGCACGAAGAAGAAGTTACAGAGCGGAGCGGCAGTGAACATGGCGGATACCAGGGAGAAAGGTTTACAAGACTACAGAAAAAAATTACTTGAGCATAAAGAGATTGACGGACGCCTCAAAGAATGTGAGTAAGATGTATTTCTGTCCACGTCAGACTGTTATTTACCAGTTTGACACCGTCTCCGGCTGTTGTTTGTTTTATTTCGACAGTCTGTGCTGTAAGTCGCTTTGTCATGCAGTGCTGAAATGAATTAGCGGCTAATGGTAACAGCTAAGATTAACGTTACCGACAGATTTCATTCACATGATTAAATTAATGTACACAGCATGTTTTTAAGGGTTCTTTCTATATTTAATAACCTGTACAATGAAAAATAGTTATTTCTCTGTCAGTTATTCTCCCTGAGGAAACCTTCACCAATGGACGTTTAGCATCTGATACATGAAGGAGATTCAACTTTTATCACATGTTTGTGCATGTAAATAAACCATTTATATCGCTTCATTGGCCCGTTTCAGTGAGAGAGCAGCTGAAGGAACTCACTAAACAGTATGAGAAGTCTGAGAATGATCTGAAAGCTTTACAGAGTGTTGGACAGGTAAGATAAATCTGCTGCACTGTTTTATTATACCAACATGAAATGAGCCGGAGATCTGCTTTTCTGATGGTCTCATCAATTCTTTGTAGATTGTTGGTGAGGTGTTGAAACAACTGACCGAGGAGAAATGTAAGCCCTTTATTCTGGTGTAACAGTTAGTTGATAGTCAGTCTAATGTTGTTCTGTTCCTTATTTTTTTCTTCTTTTGCAGTTATTGTAAAAGCAACCAATGGCCCACGCTATGTTGTTGGATGTCGCAGACAGGTGAATGTTGTATTGATTGTACTTTATAATTAAACCTGACATGAATTAACAACTTTTTTTTAAATTGGAACAGAACCTTGGTGTGTGTATATACTGTACATATATATATATATATATATATATATATATATATATATATATATATATATATATATATATATATATATATATGATCACGTACATGCATACATACATAGGGTAATAAGTGTACCTATTAAGCCCACCAAAATCTAAGTCTAGGTTTTTTTCATAGAGATTGATCTTGTTTTTTAAGAGAGTGTTTTTTGTTAAAATGCAAGATTTATCTCTCATTTGAAAATGTATTAATTAGTTGATGTAAATTTTAGAATATACAATTAAGATATTTTAGGAATAAAGTCAGAAGTCTGGCATGGGCTTATTTGGTACTTGGGCACCATTTAAGGCCCGCATGTGTTCCAAATAAGTCCACATCATCATTGATTCACAAAATATAAAAATTTATTGATTTTAAAGAAGTAAAAATGGTAAATGGACTGCATTTATATAGCGCTTTCACTGACCCAATGGCCACCAAAGCACTTTACATATTGCCTCACATTCACCCATTCACTCACTCACTCACACACCGACGTAAAACATTGAAGTAAAACATCAATGTATTTATTCAGGGACAGGGAAATCTAAAAAAAATCCTTTTGCTAATGTTTGATTAGAGCCCTGGGTGGGATGGGTAGGTGTTAGTGGCCGGTGGTCTGGAGCCTTAAGTCGGCTTGACTGGAGTTGTAGTTTGAAGTTTGACCGGGAGTATCTCGGGATGGAAGCCGAGTTTGGGCTCCAGCCTCCTAGTGGGCACCCCACACCGGGAGGTTTATAAAAAGTGTGCAATTAGAGGGATTCCTCATTGAAACACATAACTTATATTAGGTTTTATTTTAATGTATCAGGATTTTATGGCTCGTATAGAAAATGGGAATCTACATCATTGTGCATTGCATTCTGGGTAGTGGATGCCATATTTTAGGAACCATTCAGGAGCGTACAATGAGGAAAACTACAAATCAGCAGAGAAAAACAACTGTACTTATGTGACCTTTTTATGAACTGCTTACACTTGCTTAAAATAAACAGACTATTATTTGAATCTCTTGCGTACATTTGAGCTCTCAGTTGTGCGGCCAAGACACTGCCCATATTCATCACATTTCATACAGAAATCATATGGCTGCCACACACAAGACCAAATTAATTTTTCTAATCTCTTTAATCACATGGCATTCTCTAATGAATCTGTAGTGAATAGTAAATGTATGAATACAAATTATAAAGCCAATGAACTACTATGCTATGGCATTTCATAAGACAGCAAGCGTTCACCATTATAATGTTTTAACTGTATAGTATAAATTTTAACATCTACCTCCACTATGCCTCATGTCTCTTCTTGTCTGTGTCCTAAAGTCCCAGACTGCATTGCGTGGCTGACTTCACATTCCCGTTCTCTAAATGAAGTTTACACACGAGGAGGAAAAAACTCCTCAGTCCCAAAAATATGCAATTTGCTGCAGTTGATAACATTTATATATGTATACATTAACAGTATAGCAGACTACTTGCATAGTTGTCAATCTATATCTCCCAATAGTATGTCTTAGGAAAAGATGATTTCAAATGCTTATTTAAATGGCCAAAATTCATGTCCTGTATCTTATCTGGTCACATTTTGTTGTTTTAGCTGGATAAAAGCAAGCTTAAACCAGGCACTAGAGTGGCTCTGGACATGACGACTCTCACTATCATGAGGTAAGAGGTTCAGTCTCTCTGCTTGTGCTCTTAGCGGCCAGTCTAGGTGCATTTGTGTATATAAAATAGTATATTCAATATTCAACTGGTACATTTTACCAGAACCTTGTTTTCTAAAAAAAAAAATATATATATATATATATAATTTTTTTTTAAAGGTATTTGCCTCGGGAGGTGGATCCTCTAGTGTACAACATGTCCCATGAAGATCCTGGCAGCGTTTCATACTCCGAGATCGGTGGATTGTCCGAGCAGATCCGTGAGCTGAGAGAGGTTAGAAAGACACTGATATATCATTGGGATCTGATGAAGTGTTCACCAAGGCTGCATTTATTTAATCAGCAATACAGTAAAAACAGTGGTATTGTGAAATACTAGTACATAGTAAAAGAACTGTTTCCATTTTAATATTTTTTTTTTAATTTAATTTATTCCTGTGATGGCAAAGCTTAATTTTCAGCATCATTATTCTAGTCTTCAGTGTCACATTCTCCTTCAGAAATCATTCAAATAATATTATATGCTGATTTGCTGCTCGAGAAACATTCTTATTATAACAGTTGTGATGTTTCAATGGATATCACAAAAATATATATATTTTTATATCATACTATGTTATACATATTCTTTGAATAGAGTTCAAAAGAACAATTCTTTTAATTGGATTTCTTTTTCCTAAAATTTTCACTGTCACTTTTGATCGTTGCTGAAAAAAAGTATTAATTTCTTCAAAAACAAAACCAAACATTTGAACTAAGCATTAATATTCTATCTTTTTCTGATATCGAGTGCAAATCGGCTCATTAGGTGTTTAAATGGGAAGAACATATCAAATAATTTTGTTAGACCATTTTCATATGCATCAAAATCAAGTATAAATCTGATACCCAGTCATCTGACCTGAGTTTAAACACTCGTATGTCTGAATGTAAAACAGTGTTTAAAGGCTGGATCTGTGCATTACAGCATGAATGCAGCTTTGGACTATACTGAACTTGTTGAACGGTTTTAATAATGGATTCTCTGTTGTAGGTAATTGAGCTTCCTCTGACCAATCCTGAGCTGTTCCAGAGGGTGGGCATCATCCCTCCCAAGGGCTGCCTCCTGTACGGACCTCCAGGTCAGTCACCCTGTTATGGTTTGGTGGACACTTACTTGTTATTGAGATGTCCAAATATGAAACAAATGTGTTTTTTCACAAAAATATTTAATTTATTCGATTTTTTTGTAAAGGCACTGGAAAGACCCTTCTTGCCAGAGCTGTGGCCAGTCAGCTGGACTGCAACTTCCTGAAGGTATGTTGGTTTAGATGCAGTAAATGAACTATTTAGCTGGAGTTTAACTTGACACAAGCCAACTGTTATGGTTAAGGTCATCGTGTTGAATAAAACATGTTGTTTATCAGGTCGTGTCCAGCTCCATTGTTGACAAGTACATTGGTGAGAGCGCCAGACTCATCAGAGAGATGTTCAACTATGCCAGAGACCATCAGCCCTGCATTATCTTCATGGATGAGATCGACGCTATTGGTAATGCTCTTTCTCCACATCGTATTCAAGCCATGGGAATTCAGCAGTGCAGTTGTTCTGAATTTATATTAACACACGCTTCGTTTTTGAAGGTGGTCGTCGGTTTTCTGAAGGAACGTCTGCAGATAGAGAGATCCAAAGGACACTTATGGAGGTTTCAAAATTTGTCAATTGGATTTTTGTCTTTATTTAATAAACCTTTATCTTGTCTATTAATGCCTAATTTAATTGAAGCCTTCCTGCATATCAAAATGTACATGATAAAAAAAACATGTTAATCGCATGATTAAATGTTTTTGTCTCTATATCAGCTGTTGAATCAGATGGATGGATTTGATACTCTGCATAGAGTCAAGATGATCATGGCCACTAACCGGCCGGACACTTTAGACCCTGCGCTACTGCGTCCTGGCCGACTGGACAGAAAGATCCGTACGTTTGTTTCAGTATCCTCCCGCTTTACACATTCAGTGACTGTACTTGAAAACTTTAACTTTTCTTTCCCCACCGTACAGACATTGAGTTGCCCAATGAACAGGCTCGACTTGACATCCTGAAGATCCACTCTGGGCCCATCACCAAGCATGGAGATATAGGTACGCCTCCATGACTTTCCGGTCTCTTTTTTTACAGCTGTGACTTTTTCTGGGGAGTATTTCCTTTTCCTCTCTCATCACATTTCCTTTTCCTCTCTCATCACATTTCCTTTTGTTTCCAGATTATGAAGCCATCGTCAAGCTTTCAGACGGTTTCAATGGAGCTGATCTGAGGAATGTTTGCACTGAAGCTGGTAGGTAATGTTACATTGAAAAAGTGCAAATCAAGGAGTTTGTTTTAAAGAAACTAACTATATTTGCCATGATCTAGCATGTATATACAAACTAAGACAAAATCCAGTCATATACTAGGGAATGGGAACAATCAGTTGATTAATTAAAAAAATAAAATAATAATGCACCATGCTAATATAATTAGAGATGCATTGAACAATTATTTTGCTAATTGTATTTGTAGTTTACATGGAGACGATAATGGTATCATACTCAAAAACTTGTACGTTGAAACATGTTTTCAGGCCCCCAAAACGCTGTTGTTGTGTAAATGAATGGCCAAAAAGTTTTTTTTAGTTTGTTGAAACACCTCATTTTCATTTTTTTATTATTTTAAAATGTTTTTCTACATCCTGCCCAATGTTGCCCTCCAAACAATAGGTCTTTTCGGGTTATAATCCATTCTAAACCCCACTTTTAACCGTTGTAATTTGCATCGCTTTTTACCCGGGGTTATGAAACCGTGCTCCGGAAAATGTCAAATAGTGACCGAAAATGTGACTACTAGAGAGAAGAGGAGACAGTTTCATTATTTCATTATATATCCATTTAGGATAAACTCGACAGGACCGTCTGCAATATATAATTCAAGGATGCCAAATGCTAGAGCCTTTATGAGAAAAATTTGCGTGTGGCGTTTGTCCAATCAGTGACACCGCATATATGCAAATAAGGATGTTAACCCAAGGTTTAGGTACAGTGTGAAAGACATCTTATGAAAGCTCAGAATTAATTGTTAACCTGGGTAAATTATGAGCAATGTGAAGCAAAATAACCCAGGATTCTGTTTGCCTGGGTATAGAATGACCCAGGGTTAACTATTTCAAGTGTGAAAATCCCTAATGTGTAAATCGAAGGATTTAAAAAAGGGTTGTGATTATTAAAATATAAACATTACATTGTAAAACTTGCCCACTGTTAAAGAAAAATAAAAGCACCAACTAAATGCACTGTCAGTGAAGTTTAACAGTTGCTTTCTTGACTTTCTAACATTTACAGAGAAACTGTCAAATGCAAGTTATGCGCTGGGGAATATCTCAAACGCTAGAGCACCTGATAGGGCGAGCTGTGTTGAATGATTACGAGTTAGTTTGAAGCGCTTTAAAATAATTCTTATGTTTATGACAACTTAGGTCATGCACTTCTGCAGCAGTCCTCCAATATTTTTCAGAGGTTTGTTGTCCATAGAAATGTGGACAAAAAACCCCCAATGAAACCATTTTGAATTTTATGTTGCATGTCCACTTTTGTTTTTTAACAGCTGTTAGTGGAGAGGTTTTTTTTTGGGTCTAACGGTATAATGCTAACCTTGAACTTTTGTGATCCTTTTTGTCCCACAGGTATGTTTGCCATTCGTGCCGATCATGATTATGTGACTCAGGAGGATTTCATGAAAGCTGTGAGGAAAGTGGCAGACTCCAAGAAGCTGGAGTCCAAACTGGACTACAAACCTGTATAAAAAAAACAATTTTTTTGTGAAAAGTATAAACGTGAGGGGTTAGTCAGAAATCAACACTGTCCATGGACACAACACTTTTTTTGTTAAAGTTACTGCAATAGATTGTGTCAACATTTGAAAACATTTCCATTGCTACCATCAAGTGACTTCAGTTGTTCAGTTAATGCATTGTTTAACCCCAATTTAATGCAAATCTTTACCTGTTGGCCTAGTATGTAGACCTGAAAAATGATACGGCTCTTTATAATTCTGTGTGATCTGTTATATAAAATGTGTGCCTGGCCTGCTTCCTTCCACATCATTAAAGTCAATGATAAAAGAAAGAAATAATAAAATATACTCTCATGGTTTTCCCACAGTATCGCTGTACCTCAATCTCCACAAGAAAAACTCCACAATGAGTCACTCTGAATCATGTATTTGTTAGTTCAACCAATATATTGAAAAAATAAATAAAAATATCCTATTCAACTTAAAATTTCTATATTACACACATTTTACAAGCACTAATTCAAAATCCTAAAATTGAAATAATACTAGAAGTGTCCATCCATATGTGGGGTTAAAGGTCAGCTGCCTGCATCTCTTAACCTTGAAGATGCTACAATGTTTCCTTTTCAGGTTTAGCCTTTCCAGCAAAGGCTTGCCTTTAATACTGGCTTTAAATAGGTTTAGTCTTCCATGAAGTCCTCCACTTCAATATCATCATGAGCTGGTCGGTTTGACAGCGCAAAGGATTCAAGGACAAAAGCTCTGCAGATCGGACAGTGCTGGAAGCGGCACACGCAGCCGTCGCATACGCATGCATGTCGGCATGGCAGAAGCACTCTGTTCGTCGGTGCATTTTGACACACCACACAGTCCTTGCCTTGAGTATCAGGCCACTCCCCCTCTGAGTCAGACTCCTCCCCCTCTTCAAATGGCGTTTCAGGTTGTGGCTCAGTGTCTTGAGTGCTAGTCGAAGGCTCTGTGGATCCAGACAAGCTGTTGTCTGCTGACATGAAGAGAGGCTGCGAAGAGTTTGAAGCACACGAGACCAAATTAACGCTAACTTAATTAACGGTACTGTCCAATTTTGCTTTAGGGACGCTAGGTGATGAAGGTTAAATGTGATCAAAATGAGCATACAAAAAAATGACCACGCCAAGAACAAAAGACAAAATGTAAATACATTTTGATACCTTCAGATCATAAAAGTTTCCATGCGCCGTGAGAAGATACTGGAACAAAATTCTGGCAGAGAGTCTGTATTTGACATCAGGAACATGGAGAACTGTCACACTGGCCACCTAGAAAACAACAGAGAATAACAGACCTGTTCCCATCAAACAAATCTGATAATGAAAGACTCTCAGCTGCTTACAATGTTGTAGTTGTCCCTGGTTTCCATATTGGCCAGTGTCAGCACAGCTACCAAGGGGTATCGGTCCCGGGGGAGCAACCCAAAATCGGTTACTCCGAGATCTGCTGGCATCTGGGTGAAGTATTCGACTTTTTCTTCTTTCTGTATACTTGTATTATGTTAAGGACAAAACATGCCATTGTCTTCCATCTATGAATTTAAAACGTGGGAGTGGTGTAAGATCTGTTTGTCACGTCACATGACTCTTCTTCAGTAAGGCACACTATACAGATACAATACTAGGCCCTGTCCCAAATGGCACCCTAAACACTTGCGGTCTTGACATGGTATAACAAAAATATCCATGGCAAGAGCTCTTTTCAGTCAATGGATTATTTTTCTCCTGACTATTAATTTTTTGGTATTGGTATGCTATCCTGATTAATTCCTGATATTACTCATGAATAATCACTGGAATGCACAAAGAAGTCCTTGTCTCTTTCCAGGTTTGTTGTCATGCAAATTCTTTACAATGAAATTGTCTCCCCTTTTCACTTCTAATCCCTAGCAGTGTTTACTGGAACGTTTTTAAAGCGGGTAAATAGCATATTATTATTGTCTGTGAAAATGATGGAAATCACTTTGAAATATTATCACTCAATGTTCCACTTAAAGGGATAGTTCACCCCAGAATTAAAATGTTGTCTTCATTTACTCACCCTCATGTTGTTCTAAACCTGTATTAGTTTCTTTCTTCTACTGAACACAAAATAAAATATTTTGAAGAATGTTGGTAATTAAACAGTTGACGGCACACATTGACTTCCATAGTAGGAAAAAAAATACTATGGAAGTCAATGACTACCATCAACTGTCTGGTTACAAACATTCTTCCAAATATCTTCTCTTGTGTTCATTTATACGTGTTTGCAACAACATTAGGGTGGGTAAATGATGAAAGAATATACATTTTTGGGTGAATGATCCCTTTAAGTTGAACATCCACTTAAAAGACAAAATGTTTTACGAAGGTTTTACTAAGGCAACATATGTTTCATGATACAGGCATACATTTCTACAGTGATATTTAACTATTTAAGTCCATAATATTGCTGCGGAAATAATTTAGCTAATCATTAAGTAAATCATCATGATGACGATACAGATTTGACTCATTTATGTACATTATATGCAGTTATGTGCATTGATCATGATGATGACATAAGTCTACCCTAAATGTGAGGCAAGTTCTGTCTCTAAAAGTCATTTTTATAGCTCTTTGATGCAATTTGTTAATTTTTAGTTGATGGCGCACACATCCTGAAATAGATTAAGATATTTTCTGTACAGCTCAAGTAAAAAGTGGCCCAGCTTACCTCAATTTTCAAATATGGATCTGGTGGAAGGACGATGTGGAATGTTATTACAGAGCTATTACTACTATAAGAGTTAAATTAAAAGGATACTTGAAGCTTTGGAAGTGAAGATATCTTAACTGCAGAGCCTCTTGAAACTGCTCTGGTGTGTCGAGCCGGACCCCACGCTGGTGACTCTGAAGGGCCGCCTGGAGCGCTGGGACCCCACAGCCCCAGAAACAGCTGAGGAGACAGTCTTCAAGACAATACGGCCGCAAGCTCACACCCTCTGACACAACACACACACACACACTTATGGACTACTCTTGACTCATTTGAAATGGATTCAACATTGGGTGAGTTGATTCTCACCAGTTACTGTCCCAGCCGGAGAGTCCATCTCCAAAGCGAAGGGATTGGTCACCTGCACCATCTTCCTCTCAGGCACAGGAATTAAAGATTCAGTATCATCTGAACTGCGTAAAATGACGGGAACATCAAATCCAAACCTTGACAGGAGATACTAAAGTTAGTGAGACAAAGATAAAAGTGCAACTTCTGCTTTGAAAAAGGAACTAACTCATTGGAGATGCACAATTCAGACTGAGAGAAATCAACATAACACATAGTTCACCACTTTAACACTGGCCTAAAATGCTAATTTGTCCTGATCAACATTGACTTACCAGCCCAACACAGCAGCTACAGTGATGATGAAACATACTGATATCACAGTAATGTAAAAGAGAGGAGAATACTCATACAACATCACTAAAAACTCCGCGGCCATGCTCAAAGTGTCACATTAATACAATGCGATTAAATTATATGCAATATAGGGTGCATATAATTTATGCACCCTATGACGCCTGCACGTTTTATGACGCCTGCACGTCTAATAAAATTATTAAAAAATAATAATAATGCGGTTGTCCTGTTCATAGACAGGTCCTGTTTAGTCTGGCGTCTGGCTGTCAATCTGCAAAACTCATCAACGTAAACTTCCGGTTGTGAAAGCCTACTACGGTGGCCCCGAGGACCAAATCCGCACATGACTCCAATACCGTTACGCATAGGGAGGAGCGTTACAGCAAGATAGTGAAGGGAAGTCAGAGTCATTCTGCGAATCGGCTCTTTCAAACAAATCGTTACATGGAGCCGGTTCAAAACAAATTCAGTTTTTTACGTCATCGCGTAATTGCGGTGTCATGTGGACATTAAAAAAAAACAAAAAACATTTACATTACATTAACTTTATATGTGCATTTTCAAATATTGAACATCATACAATTATAAATACAAAAATAAATATATAACAGTGATTTAAAAATCAGATTAAGTGTGTGTATCATAGACTGTAAAAAAGGTGTGTATCTAATTTCAAATACATAGTAGCCTAATGTTCACAAACTCACAAAGCTTTCTTATTATTTAACAGTCTCTATGCTGTCTATGACTATGCACAGCCTTCATTCAACATAACAATAAAGTTGGGCTTTATATTAGTAAACTCACATTTATGAATGTGAAAATTGTTAATTTTTTTTTGAGTAAAACACTTTACATTCCCTTTAAAATATTCGGTGAAGCCAAAAAATGCGTTTTTCCATAAAGAGGTCTTGAAATTTAAAGTTTTCATTGATAAATAGATATGTTTGAATCACACAACGCAATATAACTGAATAATGGCAAATTAAACGCAAGGTTTCAGGATAGTTATTACAGAAATTAAAGTGGCACATTTACGTGTACTAAAAATACATAAACGCTTTTGAACGCTTTTTAAGGTTGTAATTTGTATCATGCTCATAAAAACAAAGTGATTTAGAATGCAGTTTGAATTAAATAGCATCCTAATACTACTCATATTTTATCAGCCATAAATAACATAAGGCATATTCCAGTAAGCTGTGACAAAAAAAAATGATATGTTTCGAAAACAGTCACGGTTGAACGGTCAATAGACTCGAGAACCGCTCGGACAGATGACCACTCGTTCTAACTGAACCGTGAACATTTAGATCCGATTCAACAGAAAGATTCGTTCACTCATCGGACGTCGCTACAGAGCAGGGGGCTCCACGGGGAGAAATACAGTCGACATATTAATGGAAAGTGAACAGGTTGGCGTGTCCACCCTATAAGTTGAGGACTGTAAGAGTGAATTCGCTTTTAATCAATGGCTTTTCAGGTTCGGCGTTTGTGATTGACGCATCTGTACAGATGCTGGTCGCTTTGGTCGCGCCGGAGGAAGGAGAGGTTTTGACATCGTTAGATTTGTTGTTATTTTAATCAGCTGACCGGTGCTGAAATCGCCCCGTTTGCTGTTTTCCAGAAAGCGTTGACAGCGATGAGCGCTTGTCAGGACAAAACGTCTTTGAGTTGTTCGGAAAGCAGGGAAAATGTCAGCGGGAATGAATGGGGACGGATGGATGATTCGTATTCGTCTTGCTTTGATGAGCTCACGGGCGACGCGATACACGGCGGGATGAATGCGGTACAGCCGGGCATAGACGTGCATCTACCGCTGCCCCTAGGCCAACGCGAACTGATTCTAGGCCTGGTGGAAGAGGGTTTCCCCGTCTATCATGGCCGTCTCGGTTCTGATCCGGACTCGGATTACCTCGACATCCCCAGCGACCTGAACTACAGCGAGAGCGACGGGAACATCACCACGAAAAAGCGCAACCGCTCCACCAGCTCGCGGCACCGCGGGGAAGTTGTAACAGAACTCGGACCCGAAGAGTTGCGCTGGTTCTACAAAGAGGACAAGAGGACCTGGAAACCGTTTGTTGGACACGATTCTCTGAAAATTGAGTTGGCTTATCGCAAATTCTGCGAGCTTAACCCGAACGAGGTCAAACGGAGGGATGCCAGTGAAGAACCAGAGGATTTATTCGAGTCTCCGTCAGAATGTGAAGCACCGGCGGTCCGGAGACAGTCCGCGGCGGCGGCAGCATCGGCACCGGGACCCGAGAGCTCGGATGCGGGATGCTGCTCAACGGACGAGACGGAGCTGGAGTCGGACAGCATCAATGTGGAGGCAGTGTGTGTCCGTGGAGGACTCTACGAGGTGGACATTAAAGGGAAAGACTGTTATCCTGTATACTGGAACCGTGAGTGTTTTTACAAGCTTATTAACGTTACATTAAAGAAAACAAACAAGATGCCCTAATTTAAACATATTTGTTATATGGTGTTTGGAAAACAAGGAGAGGTTTTGCCGAAAGGCTAGTTCTTATACATACAACGACAGTAGGCCTACATCATACTTGAGGCTAACAAAGCGGCATAAAAGTATCTTAAAAGTAATATAAATAGTGTATTCCAAATTTGAAGCCAATCAATAGTTTAAGAAACATTGTTGGGCAAGTTACTAATTTATTTATTTTTGGCAAGTTACTAATTTATCTTGCTACTAAGCAACTAATTACATCATCAACAGTTTGATTACTCTCTCTAAAAAGTATTGGATTACGTATTACCAATTGCTTTAGTTAAACAATGAAACGATAGACATGAAACTGCACTTTTGATTCTTTCTAATAAACAATATTCAACTGCATAAATTATTCTTAAACTGACCAGAGTGTGTAAAGGGAGAAGGTTACATTAAAACATACATTTTAACCTTACATTTTTAAGACTTGTTGTAGTCTATACCGTATTTAAAGAAGTAGGCTAACTGTAATTAAATTACTGAAAATGTAAGAGTAATTCCTTTACCTTTTCAAGGGAAAAGTAGTAATTTAAAGTGATTAGATTAATTAGTGATTTATTATACCCAGCACTGGTGAGAAACAAAAACTAAAATTTAAGTCTTTTTTTTTTACCAAAAATGTTTGCAGTAGCCTAGCTCTCAAACCATATTTAAGCATAATCTCCATATCCAAACTTGACCCTGTAAGATGAATTGTGGCAGATTTTACGTCAATGTTCGAATGTGGCTTTCAGCAAAAAACACATTATAGGTATTATCTAAGGGGTCGTTCACACAGAACACGTATTTTTTACATTCCACTGCGTTACTCTTCCATTGTTTTTCAATATAAATACTCGCTAGACGGACGTCTTTATCCGAGGCGCTCGCTCTCTCGTCTTTTGCAGCTAAAATTTGTCTGAGGCTAAGCTTCATCGCAAAGACCGTTAAAATCGCCATCTGTAAACATGACACGCTAGGTGAGCAAAGACTCGTGATTTTGCCCCACGACAACAGAAACTCTTTAGGAAAAACTATTGTAAACCAAAAACGTACAGTGTGCTTAAGTCAGATGAATTGTTGCTTTAGGACAACAATTCGGACTGCTTGTCTTTACAGAACAGGACCACATCCCGGTCATGAGAGGCCAGTGGTTCACGGACGGTACCTGGTTGCCTCTGGAGGAAGAGGAGAGTGACCTCATTGAACTGGACCACCTGGCCCGTTTCCGAGGCCAGCAGATGAAAGACACCTTCGACACGGAAGCGGTGGCCATCACGGTGGACAGCAAAGATGGTAACAGACCATGGTAGCAATAGGACTCAGGGTTTGGGAGGCTTTGTACTAGGGGTCGAGCACACAAAAAAGATCAACCTAACATTGAAGCTTAGTTCAGCTGACCCAGAGACACAGTCATAAATGAGCTACATCCCAAACCCAGACATCCTGTTTGTCTCATAACACATTTGAACTAAGTTAAACTGACTTGTGTACTGGTATCGATTTTCAGTTGTGTTTGCAAATACTTAAAACGACCCTTAATTGAAATGAACTGATCTAGTTGGACCACTTAAGATTGCTTAACAGTCAGGTAATTTGACACAGACCTGTTTGACTTCTGCCCTTAATTCACTCAGCCATTCACAGCCTGAAACTGAGCCGTAGCCATGTCGACTGGTACAGTGTGGATGAAGTGTACCTTTACAGCGATGCCACCACCTCTAAGATTGCACGAACTGTCACTCAGAAACTGGGGTTCTCAAAAGGTTTGTAGCACCCTTGATTATTAAGTACTTTCTCAGTGCTGTTGTTTACTTGTAGACTTCATTAAATAGCTTGATGAGTTCAGTGTTCTATGTTAAGTTTTGTATTGTATTTTCTTGGCTAGGACATACCGAAGACCCAATTTATTAAATAGGCTAAATGGCTAAACTCGAAATAACATACTGGCATACTATTGACTTGTACTATTTCTGCCATATAAAAGTGTAGATTCAGCACACGATTCACTACTTGCTAGTCTATTACTTGTGGGGGGGTCGTGCATTCGATTGGACATAAATTGTGAGTCATCATTATTTTGAGTATTTTCTCTCACATGAAATGAAGAGACATACATTAACTTTTTAATTCATGGATCTGCTTAGTAAATTATTGGAGTACACTAGCATACACATGATTTCAAAACAAATAGACATGGACTAAAAGTAAAATAAAAACATTTACACTTTATGTGGTCTTTAAAGGTTTAGCCAAAAATGAAAATGATGTCATTAATTACTCACCCTCAATGTCCTTCCAAACCCGTAAGACTTTCGTTCTTCTTCGAAACACAAATTAAGATGTTTTCATGAAATCTGAGAGCTTTCCGTCCCTCGACTGATAGCTACGCAGCTAGCAGTTTGACCCTTCAAAAAGTTCTTAAAAAGATTATAAAACTAACCCACATGAATTGAGCAGTTTAGTCCAAAAGTTCTGGAGAAACACAATCGCTTTATATGATGAACAGATTCATTATCGTTACACAACACATTTGAGCTTCAGCAAGAACCAGTGAGGTTCATTCTCGTGTTATGCAGCACGTTCAAACTTCAGCAAGAACCAATGAGGCTCATTCTTGTGTTACGCAGCACGTTTGAGCTTCTGCAAGAGGTTTGTTCTCACGCATCAAGCAGGTTCGATTAAGCCTCTCTTTATGTTCACTGATCAATGTTTATGTGTGAATAAAAGCCTAAATGAAATCTGTTAATCATATAAAGCGATCTTTTGTCAACTGAAAATCTGGACTAAATCTCTCGATTCATATGGATTAGTTTAACAATCTCTTTATGAACTTTCTGAAGAGTCAAAGTGGTAGTTGCATAGACTGTCAATGAGGGACAGAAATCTCTTAGATTTCATTAATAATATACTTATTTGTGTTTTGAACATGAACGATGGTCTAATGGTTTTGGAACGACATGAGGTAAATGATGACAGAATTTTCAAATTGGGGGAACTTACCCTTGTGAAAAAGCAGTACACTTCAAAACTTTTAATTCAATATTATTACAAAGTGCACATTTTAAAATCCCTTTAAAGTACACTTAAATGGCCTCTAATTTGAATGAATTATTATTATATTATCTGCAAGTATAGTTTAAAAAAATCAATTCAATACCGTTAAGTGCACTTCTTTTTTCACAAGGGAAGTCACTGTTAAAACTAAAGATAAAATAAAGTGCATGGTTATCAATTTAGCATGTCTGGTTAGCCTCCAGTAGTGGGACGCGTCTCCACCGAGGTTACGTGGAGGAGGCGACTCTTGAGGACACGCCCCCTGAAACAACGCACATAGTCTTTGTGGTGCATGGGATTGGCCAAAAGATGGATCAGGGGCGGATCATTAGAAATACAAGCATGTAAGTCCACAAATCACACAGCTGAGTCTGCAAAAAACATCTAGTCCTGAAACTGATGCATTTCATTGACGGTTTAGGATGCGTGATGCTGCCCGCAAGATGGAGGAGAAGCACTTTTCTGACCGAACAAATGAACACGTTGAGTTCCTTCCTGTGGAATGGCGATCTAAACTCGCCCTTGATGGAGGTATTGCCTATGGACAATGATAAATAATATAAAGTGCATTATGTTTGAAAACTATTATCAGTGTTAGACATGATTAGGGTTTATTTATGATAAAGTCTACTTTTTCAGACACCGTGGACTCCATTACTCCAGACAAAGTGCGAGGTTTGAGAGACATGCTGAACAGCAGTGCAATGGACATTATGTACTACACAAGCCCTTTGTACAGGGATGAGGTGATTTACATCTATAGTTCTCTACTCTTTCATTCATTGTGCTCTTTTTTTCAGCTCTCTAACCCATAAACAAGATTTCTAAAGAATCATATTCGTGCTCCTGATGTGAAAGCACATCAAAAGAGTATACTTTATAGCTTAAAAGATGTTTTAGTAAGACAAGATTATTAAAACGTCCCACTCATACACAGACGCACACTCTGTCCCACTCTTTTCTAGTGCACAAATAAAGTGTCACACTTGTTCGTTTCACGCTCTCTGCACTTGCATCCTCAGATCACCCGGGGTCTGACCAAAGAGTTGAACCGACTCTACATGCTCTTCTGCGAGCGCAACCCAGAATTTGCAGAGAAAGGAAAGGTGTCCATCGTCTCCCATTCACTCGGCTGTGTCATCACCTTTGACATCATGACAGGGTGGGACCCTGTGCGCTTTGTTCACGAAGACGTGGCAGATGTCATGGAGGCTGATGTAAGCAGACAAGAGCGTCAGCTACTGGAGGATCTTCGTATGACATGCTTAAGGTTTACGACTAATTATAGTTACACTCTACACTCCCATGAAATTAAGTAAAGGATGTAAGCAACCATGCAGAACACTCTAGCATAGTGGTGCCTGCAGGATTTCTACATGGAAAAACAACACTAAAAAGTTCAACAATTCAATATATGCTCATTAAAAATGCAACTCTGCTAATGTCTAGTATTTATGTAACTATTGTGCACTCTAGTATTTATGTAACTATTGTGCACTCTAGTATTTATGTAACTATTGTGCACTTTTATAAGTCTTGAGACTCTTCAGGCTAAATTATCAATGACACTCATTTTAAATATTTTGAAACGCAAAAATGGAAAAAGCAACAAAATGGTCCCAGACATCCGTCTAGTACATGTTCATATGTTCAGAAAAACAGCACGGGGGGACACAAAAACACTTTCAGTGTGAAAAGTAGCCTTTATATTCAATTGATTGTAGGTGAACATTCACTTTATCAGTTGCTGTTTGTTTTTGGTGTTCTCAATACTGTCTATTTTACTGACTGAGAAAACGCTTTAGATGATTCAGTGAGACACTGGATGCGAATCAATTCAGACTGTTTTGCAAACCTGTTCGGCCAACTTATTGGAAAGAGACAACCGACTCAAAAGAAAGATTAATTCACAAATGCTTAGCATCGCTAAGTCAGTTATTCAAGAGAAATGCGTCATATGTAAATACTGAAAAATCTGCAGGGAGAAAGCGCTCTGGTATTCACAGTATGTTCAGCTGTAGGTGCCTGTAGCATGGCAAAATGCATTTAGAAAGACATCTTATAAGACACTAACAACCTCTCAGCAATCGCAAAGCAATCAGCCAGAACACTGGTAACATGCTAACATCCACCTAGAACACACTAGCAAGTAACCCAACAACCACTCAGAACACAGTACTGTGCATCGGATACAAGTTGACATTTGAATCATCGTTTCTAACATATCTATATATATTTTTTTTTTTACATTTGAATATTGTATTTGAATATACATTTGTTTATGTTAAAACAGCACCTGCTTTTATTTAATCTTTTGGTTTTGTGAAAAAAGATGAAAGAGCCATGCGTTAAAAGTCAGATGGTATTTAAGCTACTTTGTGATTTGCTGTATGTCTGAATAAAAGAAATAAAAGGTAACTATCTATACCATATTGAATTGCATAGCATCATATTTTTTTTCCATTGCATCGTATTACATTGAATTGCATCGCGTTGAATCGAATCGAAATCGGATCGCACCGCATCGTAATAGTAGTGAATCGGATTGCATCGCATCGGTAGCTGCTTATATGTATCTTTAATGTATCGTATCGTTGGCTATGCATCGAGATGCGTATCGCATCGGCCTCCGCTATGGAGATGCAAATCCCTGCAAGTAACCCACAACCATAGATATCAAATAGAGACTAGATGCCCTATTGGCCGCTGTGGCGCAAGAAATGCGGTAAGATTTACACAAGCAAGATTTAACATTTAACATTACCGCACTATTAGTTGTATTTTGTGAACAAAATATTCAATGTGTCCTGTATCGTAGCTACGTGTATGACCTTTGCAGCAAAAAAACCCGCGTGAAAATCAGTTCGGTATTCAGTGAGATATGATTAATTAAATGCGATGGCAGCTCATTGCACCTGCCAAACAGATTACACTGAGCGGAGCGGCTGACCGGTTTAAGATGGCGGCCCCACGGCTCGTCCGCGCCAATAGGCAGTAGCGGTCGATAGGGCGTCTATCTATATGATGTCTATGCCCACAACCACTCAGAACACATCAACACACTAACATCCACCGAGAACACACTAGCAAGTAACCAACAACCACTCAGTACACAGTATCAACATGCTAACATCCACCCAGAGCACACTAGCAACACACTAACAATCACTACAAACATTGTAGCGACTACATAGCAACATGCTAACTTCCACTCAGAGCACAAGGCTGGCCAACTCTGACCCTCAATATTCACTTTCTTTCAGAGTTTTTGCTCCAACCCTGATCAAACCCACCTCCTTTAGCTTTCTAGTATTTCCGAAGACCCTGGCTGCGTCCGAAATCTTAGGCAGCTGACTTGTTGCCTCTCCGTCCTATCAGGCACTGACTTCGCAGGCAGCGTTTGCACACGAAGCTACCTCACGAAAGTGATTTCAGACAGGCTTCTGAGGCAGCGTTATGGTTGAATGATCTAGAGCTAAACAGAGAGAGCTTTGATGATAACTAAGCAAATATTTTTTGCCTAGAGATAACATCAAAATTGATAATGATCAAAATGTACATTTACACGCAAACTGACAAGCAAATGCAACGTTCAGACGCCACCTTTGTGTTTTAGCTTAACTATCATAGAATGGAACGCACAGGATTGTTGGATATCAAAGATTAGATGACGTATCTCAGGAGACAGGAAGTGAAGCTAACGTTGGATTCGGACGTGCCTTGATGCCTTCCTACCTTAGAATGCACCCTCCGAAGGCAGTATTTTTAAGCTTTGAGACCCAGCCCTTGATTAGCTTTTTCAGGTGTGTTTGTTGGTTAGAGCTAAACTCTGCAGGAAAGTCAATGTTGCAGGCCAGAGTTTCCCTGCCCTGCCTTAGGATCTGTTTATCAATGTATAATAACCATCCACTCTTGCATTGTGGCCGCCAGGTTTTGCACAGGCTAACACCACTCTTGTTTTCTTCAGAAATGTAAAAGTCTAGTTGTTATTGTTATTTAAACTTTAATTTCAGCTGTACGATACACTAACATTTCGAAAGATTATCTTTTACAATCTTTTTTCTGTTAGTTCTTAATGTATTATCCATTTGATCAATTTGTTCAGTTGCCAGTTGCATTGATTTTACTGCTCTCATGTTGTTTCCGATGCATTCAAAGGGTTATGTATTATTTAAAGGTTTTTAGTTTTGTGTGCACTCTACTCCATAATGACAATCCCTCTGTTAATCTAGTGCGTGTACTGTTCCTCTCCAAAAATCTAATTTAATATTCATTTGCAGAATGAGGGATTTGGAAGATAAGCTTCAGCATGTCCAAACCTCATCCTCAAGACCCTCTCCAGTCCTGAAATTCAAGGTATGTTAGTATAAATAACCTTCTCTTCTCCTTCCCACCATCTGTTTGTGTAAGTTTCATGTAATAAACCATGTGATTTGGGGTTGTAGGTGGAGAACTTCTTCTGCATGGGATCTCCTCTGGCTGTGTTCTTGGCTTTGCGAGGTGTCCGCCCTGGAGCCGACGGAACGCAAGACAACATCCTACCTAAATATATCTGCCAGCGGCTTTTTAACATCTTCCATCCCACTGATCCTGTAGTGAGTGATGGTTTTTGGAGTATAAAGATAGCCTAGGATCAGATTTCTCAGTACAGGTCCATATATATATTATGAGCCCATTTAAAAAAAAAAAGTTCTTAGAAGTAAAATGATTGGTAAAACTTTACAATAAGGTTTCATTTCTTGATATTAGTTAATTTGAACTAACAATGAACAATACTTCTACAGCATTTATTAATATTGGTTAATGTTAAAGGGTTAGTTCACCCTAAAAGAGATTTAGTCAAGAAGTGATTAAGTCTTTAAGAGACTTAATCGCTTTATAAGATGAACAGATTTAATTTAGGCTTTTATTCACATATAAACATTGATCAGCAAACATAAACAAGAAGATAAACTAAACCTGCTTGATGCTTGAGGACAAACCTCAGTGGTTCTTGCTGAAGCTCAAACATGCTGCGTAGTGCGTAACACTAGAATGAACCTCATCGGTTCTTGTTGAAGCCCTAACGTGCTGCGTAATATGAGTATGAACCTCATTGGTTCTTGCCCCTTGGCCTCTGTCAATCATGGCCTCCTAATCATCCCCATATACTGATTGGCTTCATCACGGTCTCCTCTCCACCAGTAAGCTGGTATGTGGTGGGCGTTCTGGCGCAATATGGCTGCCGTCGCATCGTCCAGGTGGATGCTGCACATTGGTGGTGGTTGAGGAGAATCACCCTTCATGTAAAGCGCTTTGAGTACCCAGAAAAGCACTATATGAATTTAACAAATTATTATTAATGTTGAAGCTCAAACACTTGCGTAACACTAGAATGAACCTCATTGGTTCTTGCTGAAGCTCAAATGTGCTGTGTAAAATGAGAATTAACCTCATTGGTTCTTGCTGAAGCCCAAACGTGCTGCGCAACACAAGAAAGAACCAAATTGGTTCTTGCTGGAGCTCAAACGGGCTGCGTAACACACAAGAATGAACCGCATTGGTTCTTGCTGAAGCTCAAACGTGCTGCGTAACACACGAGAATGAACCTCATTGGTTCTTGCTGAAGCTCAAATGTGCTGCGTAACACGAGCATTAACCTCATTGGTTTTTGCTGAAGCTCAAACGTGCTGCGTAACACACGAGAATGAACCTCATTGGCCCAGTCCCAATTCGCATACTCTCCGTCCTAAATAGTATTCGAAAATATAATTAGTATGTCCCAAATCGTAGTATGTTGAAATTAGTGTTCTAAAGAAACCCGGATGGTCTACTATTTCCGGTCAGAATCCGAAGTGCAGATGGATGCACGCTCTAACGGCTAATATTCCCCATAACCCATTGCGCGTTGGACGAAGATTCGGTTAGAACTACAAACATGAGTGAAAAGTGTTAAAAAAAAACTACAGACATGGAGGATGCGCGAGTCCGGTGGTTATGTACGGTTATGTAGAGAGGTTTAAAATAAAGGGTTTTGAGTGATTAATTATCAGTATCTAACCTGACGAAAATTTATTTATTCAACGTTGTTTACATTATATTGCATCTGCAGCAGCATTGTGAACTTTTGTAAAGATACGTTTAGCCATTACCTTTTAAATGCATCATTGTATTCAAATTGCAAACACATGAGGAGAGTCTCCGCATGAAAGACTCATGACTGGCAGATGAACGTGCTATCCGAAACGGTAGGAAAATCAAATTAGATTGAATGGAGGATTTGAACTGTGACAAGATGATTGACAGGGCAGTTTAAGGTGACAGCATGCACGCAACAGATCTGTCCGTTAAAGATGATGTGATAGTATGTCCCGAAGCTTGCCTACTATTTTGCTACACACTCAAAAGTATGTACTTTTTCTTCACAAGAAGAGTACATACTTTTAGGTTGTAGTATAAGTAGGTGAATTGGGACTGGGCCATTGGTTCTTGCTGAAGCTCAAATGTGCTGCGTAACATGAGAATGAACCTCATTGGTTCTTGCTGAAGCTCAAACGTGCTGCATAAAATGCGAATGAACCTCATTTGTTCTTGCAGACGCTTAAACGTGCTTCGTAACATAAGAATGAACGTCATTGGTTCTTGCAGAAGCTCAAACGTGCTGCGTAACGCACGAGAATGAACCTCATTGTTTCTTGCTGAAACTCAAACGTGCTACGTAACGCACGAGAATGAACCTGATTGGTTCTTGCACGTCAAGCAAACATGCTTGAGCTTCCATTTATCATAACTTATGTCGATGAGTCGATGAATATTCATATGTGAATAAAAGCCTAAATCTGTTCAGCATATAATTTTTTTTCGAAATTCGAGACTTTGTATTAAACTATTTGTACTTTTTGTATTAAACTATTCTTTACATACAGGTCCTTCTCAAAAAATTAGCATATTGTGATAAAGTTCATTATTTTCCATAATGTAATGATAAAAATTAAATTTTCATATATTTTAGATTCATTGCACACCAACTGAAATATTTCAGGTCTTTTATTGTTTTAATACTGATGATTTTGGCATACAGCTCATGAAAACCAGAAATTCCTGTCTCAAAAAATTAGCATATCATGAAAAGGGTCTCTAAACAAGCTATTAACCTAATCATCTGAATCAACTAATTAACTCTAAATACCTGCAAAAGATTCTTGAGGCTTTTAAAAACTCCCAGCCTGTTTCATTACTCAAAACCGCAATCATGGGTAAGACTGCCGACCTGACTGCTGTCCAGAAGGCCATCATTGACACCCTCAAGCAAGAGGGTAAGACACAGAAAGAAATTTCTGAACAAATAGGCTGTTCCCAGAGTGCTGTATCAAGGCACCTCAGTGGGAAGTCTGTGGGAAGGAAAAAGTGTGGCAAAAAAACGCTGCCCAACGAGAAGAGGTGACCGGACCCTGAGGAAGATTGTGGAGAAGGACCGATTCCAGACCTTGGGGGACCTGCGGAAGCAGTGGACTGAGTCTGGAGTAGAAACATCCAGAGCGACCGTGCACTGGCGTGTGCAGGAAATGGGCTTCAGGTGCCGCATTCCCCAGGTCAAGCCACTTTTGAACCAGAAACAGCGGCAGAAGCGCCTGACCTGGGCTACAGAGAAGCAGCACTGGACTGTTGCTCAGTTTTGCATGTCATTCGGAAATCAAGGTGCCAGAGTCTGGAGGAAGACTGGGGAGAAGGAAATGCCAAAATGCCTGAAGTCCAGTGTCAAGTACCCACAGTCAGTGATGGTCTGGGGTGCCATGTCAGCTGCTGGTGTTGGTCCACTGTGTTTTATCAAGGGCAGGGTCAATGCAGCTAGCTATCAGGAGATTTTGGAGCACTTCATGCTTCCATCTGCTGAAAAGCTTTATGGAGATGAAGATTTCATTTTTCAGCACGACCTGGCACCTGCTCACAGTGCCAAAACCACTGGTAAATGGTTTACTGACCATGGTATTACTGTGCTCAATTGGCCTGCCAACTCTCCTGACCTGAACCCCATAGAGAATCTGTGGGATATTGTGAAGAGAAAGTTGAGAGACGCAAGACCCAACACTCTGGATGAGCTTAAGGCCGCTATCGAAGCATCCTGGGCCTCCATAACACCTCAGCAGTGCCACAGGCTGATTGCCTCCATGCCACGCCGCATTGAAGCAGTCATTTCTGCAAAAGGATTCCCGACCAAGTATTGACTATTGAGTGCATAACTGAACATAATTATTTGAAGGTTGACTTTTTTTTTTGTATTAAAAACACTTCTTTTATTGGTCGTATGAAATATGCTAATTTTTTGAGATAGGAATTTTGGGTTTTCATGAGCTGTATGCCAAAATCATCAGTATTAAAACAATAAAAGACCTGAAATATTTCAGTTGGTGTGCAATGAATCTAAAATATATGAAAGTTTAATTTTTATCATTACATTGTGGAAAATAATGAACTTTATCACAATATGCTAATTTTTTGAGAAGGACCGTACATGATGCTGTTTTATTCATAATTGTTTATGTAATGTATGAAATTATATAAGATTTAAACATTTTAGTGTATTTATTTTTTTATTAACAAAACATAGGTGTTTATACATGGTAAGAGACCAATTAGTGGCATATATATATAAATATACACACGAGTACAAATAAAGGAGAGAGAAAAAAAGAGGGAAAAACGGCAAAATATATAGATGTTAGTTTAAACGTTATGCATTTATTTTCTTTTACAGTCATGTTATTTCATTGCTTTGATTAAACAGTTTAATGCAGTGCATTAATACTTTTTTGTAATTAAAGGTGTATAATAGCAGTCAGAAAATATGAATAACATCTAAATATGAAAATATGAATAACATCTAAATAAAAACAAATGGTTTCCTGCAGGCATACAGGTTGGAGCCTCTCATCCTGAAGCATTACAGCAATATATCACCTGTCCAGATTCACTGGTGAGTAAAATAATGCTTACCTAAATTTTAATTTTAGAAAATATTTTAATCAACTTATTTTTTTCCTTTTATTTTACACTGATAATCACAAAGGAGTATTTTTATCAATAAAAATGAATTTTTTGTATATACGTACGTACGTGTAAACATAGATTTAAATAAAAAAAATTTTTTTAGGTACAACACCACCACCCCCACACCGTATGACCAGATCCGTCCCACTCTACTGAATCCGTCAAAGGAAAGTGCTTATGTGTCCGATACGGAGAGCCTCCCGAGCCCATGCACCTCCCCTCCACAGCCCCGCAGACACTACGGCGAGTCTATTACCAACCTGGGCAAGGCCAGCATCATGGGTGAGATGGAGAGGAAGATCGTTAAAGATGACTGGAAGTGTAAAACAGTTGCAGGGAGTGCAGGATGTATAGTGTGTGATCTTGGAGTAGTAATTGCGGTTCCCAAATATCGAGATAATGGTGGTCTGCCTTCAATTACTGAGCATCTGCAGTTTAAACCTTTTGATTTAAATGTGGAAAGCGATAGACAGAAACAACTCAGCAAAGCATCGGATCAATAGAAAGCAATTAGCAAGTGTCACAAACAACTGGAGATTTAGACACACCCTTACCAATAATAAATCTTCAATATATATATATATATATATATATATATATATATATATATATATATATATATATATATATATATAATAAGTGTATTTTAAAGTGTAAAAAAAAACCTATAAAGTGCAATAGTAAATTATTATTTCGGTTACACTTTTATTTCGATAGTCCACTTTAGACATTCTACTAACTATAAGTAACTTTTCAACTACATGTCAAGTAACTCTCGTTAGAGTATTAGTAGGCTGTAGTAGACTGTAGTAGACTGGTAGGTTATGGTTAGGTGTTAGGGTTTGGGTTAGTAGAATAAGTTGACTTGTAGTTGCCTATCAGTAGAATGTCTGTTGGGGGACCATCAAAATAAAGTGTTAGCAGATATTAAGCAGGCAGTCTACTAATACTCTAATGACTATTAGTTGACATCTAGTTGCAAAGTTACTTATAGTTAGTAGAATGTCTGAAGTTGACTATCGAAATAAAAGTGTTACCATTATTTCTGTATAATTTCAAAATATAGCTTACTCTAAAATGAAGATTAGCGTTCACTAATCATAAAGTTAAGCATAGACCATTTATCTTGTTTAACACGTTAATTTTATCTTCAACACTGAATTTTCTTCAAGCTTTTTTTCATGGTAAATGTAGGTGTCTTTCCAAGAAAAATACTTACAAATAAACAAGTGATATAAGAAGTCCATATAATTCATACATTTCAGGCATCCGAATGTTTTGGACTGATTGTTTGAATCAATTTGCTTACTGGATCAATGCAACTTTCCCCTAGTTTAGCGGCTTAAAATGATCTGATCGCAAACATAGAAGCGAAATCGGAATTAAAAGGTAAGGATAGAAATTTCCACCTACCAGGTTAACAGGTGCTTGTTCCATTGTAGATGCTTAATGTGATAAACTCCCGACTTCTAAGATCATCTAACTGCGTGACGCAATTTCACATGCTCCAGACATTTATTTGCGTTAAATTATTTTAACATGTAAAAGATTTTGAATGAATTGCACAAGTTAACGCGTTAACGTTGACCACATGTCCAGCAACCTCTCAGTTGCTTACAGTGATGCATGAGTGGCGGAGGAGTTGAACCATTTCTTTGCCTGTTTTGAGCTGGAGTGTCCTGAGGCAGCCACATTACACCCAACAGCTCACAGTAGCCACATCTTCATCGTGGAGGAGCAAGAGGTGAGGCACACACTAAGGGCGGTGAATCCGAGGAAGATGTCATCACTGGACGGGCTCTGAAGGACTGCGCAGACCAGCTAGCGGGGTTTTTCTACTAAGATCTTCAACCAGTCTCTGTTCTGGTCTACCATTCCACCCTGTCTGAAGTCGTCACTTAGACCCACTGCAAAAAAAGCCTACCGTTAAAAGCCTTTCCTCTTGTGAATTTTGCCCCTGAAAGGGAAACTGCTATAAATGCATATGCAATAAGGTCAGCCGCAAAAATAACCCTGTCTATGCCTTTTCAGCACAAATTTTTCACTGTGTGTCTTCAGCAAATCCTGACAGTAGTTTTTTAACGCCAAAAGAGGGTTTGCGTTGGCGCAAGCTGTTAATAAATCTGTCCCTAAATGATTACCGCCCAGTGGCATTGACACCTATTATTGTACTGTATATCATCCCCTGCCTTCCACCCATATTCGACACAAATCAGTTTGCATACAGAGCAGATCCATCTACAGAGGATGCCATAGCCACAGCTCTTCACACTGCTCTGATCCTCCTGGAGCAGGAAGTTAGGCTGCTGTTTCTGGGCGTAATCTCCACATTTAATACCATCCTCCCCCAGACTGGTGACCAAGTTGGCAGATTTAGGACTATCCCACTCCATCTGCCTCTGGATAAAGGACTTCTTATCGGATTGCTCCCAGAGGGTCAGGGTAGGCCCTTAGATCTCCTCAGTCTTAACCCTGGCTCTCCTCAGGGATGTGTGCTGAGCCCCCTACTCTACACCCTCTATACTCAAGACTGCATCCCTGCACACTCCAGCAACGCCATCATCAAGTTTGCTGAGGATATCACTGTTGTGGGATGCATCATGGGGGTGGGATGAGTCTTAATATCGGGACGAGGTGGAGCGGCTTTCTGTGTGGTGTACAGACAATAACTTGGTCCTTAACACCACCAAGACCAAAGAGCTGATCATAGACTACAGGAGGAATAAATCAATCATTCAGCCCTTACTCGTATCTGGGCGTCCACGTTGAGTGGAGTGCCAATACCACAGCACAGATAAGGAAGGCACAGCAGAGATTTTACCTCCTGAGGATACTCTGGAAGAACCATCTGACTGAAAATCTGCTTGTGTCTTTTTACCGATGCTCCATAGAGACCATACTAAAATACTGTATTTGTGTGGGGTTTAGTAGCTGCACTGTAGCGGAGAGGAAAGCAATTCAGAGGGTCGTCACCTCTGCCCAGAATATTATGGGCTGCCCTCTCCCCTCCTTGGAACATCTGTACAGCTCCCGCAGGAAAGCCATAACATCATTAGGGACCCCTTCAACCCTGGTCGCCACAGGACAGTAAAATCACGGACAAACAGACTTAAAAAAAGTTTTTACCCCAGAGCCATAGTTCCACTAAATGCTCTTGAGAGTCTTGAATTTACATATGGGAAATAACCATTATGTGCAATCAGGCCTATCACATTATCAGATTTTTCACACCACGGTTATTGAGGTCAAAATAATTCACGGTAACAATATCTATAGAAACCTTAGGGGAAAAAACAACAATGTTATTAGTCAAATTCATCTTTACTTTGTTTATTTTGTGTTTTGCTTTCTTTTATTTAGCCAGTAAATGAATACAACACTCTACTGTTGCATTGCCCATTGCATACAACAATTACAACAATGAGACTCTGGCTTTCTCTGGCTTCTTTGAAACTGCCTAAGAAATAACCAGGAGAGAGACAAGTTCATTATTAATAAGTTTTACATCACAACTAATACCTTAACCTGTTGACTTGAGTCCCCATTTAGAACTCAAATACAAGAAATGGTATTCCCAAATTAAAATACAAAGTTTATGAAGCCTCCAGACTTCAAATATTGTAAACTAATTTAAAATAAAACATTTGGGAGCTTGTTGTCAGTAATATCGTAAGAATTAATTCAATAAATGATACCATTCTGAGATTTATGGAACATTTTTAAGACCATGCTATTTTTATTTAAGGCCGAAATTATTATTGTATAGTATTCTATACAGTGATAAAGACTATGCCTATTAGCATTGCATTACATACATTATCCTTAGGACAATAATCAAGATGGCATGAAGAACACAGATAAACCATATTCCATAGTCACAATAGTGTGTTAATTCTCTTCATGTTTAATAAGTCAAGATGTCTCTAACTGCATTTTATTCAGCTAAAGCGATAGTTGAATGTCTTTGTCCATTGACTGGAATGTCAAAAGTTTAATACTTCGCTGCGTTTCTCACCTGTGGACTTTCTGTGCAAGTCTGCCCTCCAGTGTTGAGTATGAATGAAACAAATTACATGTGAGAGTTTAGCATTCCATAATGCTCATATCACCCTATTTTGGCTAAATCTATTTCAAGTAAACATATAATAATCCATAAGTTTTTTATCCGAATTAGCACACTTTTGGACTAAAAGCCTCAAGGGATGTAAATATAACAAAACACAGAGAGGCGTCATCAGTTAACAGGTTAATGTAACATTTTTTGTTTCTGAACTAGCAAAATAATCGCAACTTACTCTCTGTATAGTGGCGAAATCTGCAGGAATCTGTGATGGACACGGAGGTGGGTGAACAGGTTGCTGGTATTGCCCCCTTTTGTGCTCACAGTTGACCGGCAGGTCCTGCAGACTGGGGTGTCTAAGAAATCATTTTCTATAATCCAAAAAAACTCTGTACTTGTTTTTTTGCATTTGAGTGGCAATGCAACAGTAAAGTAGCATTATTAATTTTGTTGTATTCAAGTATACAATGACAAAAAAAAATATTCAATTCAATTATAGTTATCACTTTTGGTGTGAATATGCCTTTAAAATGTAACCGTAACTACAGTACATACATGTGTATTTTTCCACAGGAGCGGCAAGTATAGGTAAAGGCATCGGTGGTATCCTGTTCTCCAGATTTTCTCGCTCGAGTGGACAGGTGGGGGGTGTGGAGGAGGAGCCATCAGACTCAGAAGGTGGGGCATGTGAGAAAGGGGAAGAGGGCAGATCTGTGGAGTTAGACATTAAACCAGAGGAGAAGATTGAGGAGAAAATCGAGGAGAAGGCAGGAGACACTAGCATGTCGCAATCGGCCTCTGTCATTATGGATAACTCCTCCTGTAAGTGGCTCAGAAATTGTGCACTGCTGATTTAATATCTTAATGATAACGATAGCTTTTATTGATAACTTTTTTATAAAAATGAAAGCCTGTTTCTGACTCTAAATAAAAAATGAAAAAAGGCTAATTGTAAGATAGTTTAAAGTAAGAAGTAAAGTCGAATTGTCAGATATAAAGTTGTAATCACGTAATGCAAAATTTTAAATCTCGTTGCAAGATATAAAGTCAATTTAAATATACAGCCCCATTTTATAAAATAAACTCACAATTTCAAGAAATAAAGCTGCAATTATAAGAAACAAAGTCATGAAATATAGTCACATTGCCAGATATAAAGAGACAGTTTGAGATATAAAGTCGCAATTATGAAAAACATATTGCGAGATGTGAAATTATGTTGCGGATATAAAATTGTAAGATATAAAGTCACAGTTGCCAGAAACAAAATCACAATTGCTAGATATCAAATCATGTTCAAAAATGTACAATATGGAGTTACTGTCACATTTTAATATATAAATTCACAAGTTGAAGTTATAAAGTCTCAATTCTAAGAAATAAAGTCACATTAGCTATATTACCATCCACTTAAATGCTGGATGGAAACACCAAAATGAGCATACATTCTAAAAATGTGCATAAAAAAAACCCTGTGCGCTCAATTGAGGCGGATATTTTTTTATCTGATAAGAATATATGCGCATTAACTATGATGGAAGTACATTAACTATGATGGAAGCGCATTAATGATGGAAACAATCATAAAAGAAAATACATTTCTTGATGCGCAACAAAAAACTGCCATGACTTTGCCTCAGCATTGGATGTAATTGGATAACTGGAATAACCAGTGGACCAATTTCATCGCACAGCATCTCAAATGTTGGTTTGGTCATTCTGAAATGCCTGAGCCAAAGTCTGTCATCAAAATAGTTCGATGCAGTTACCTTCCAGAATTGTGTCACACGATTGCGTTCCTAAACATCAGGCAACTAAACGCAAGATAACGCGAAGCTCTGAGACGGAAGTATTTTATTTTATTACAGATTTTTTGCACCTATTTCCCAGGAAGTGACAATTTTGTACTCCTTAACACATGGGATGGAAATGGTTCTTTATTTGCAAATGTTTTATTACAATTTTGTTAAATTTGAATTTGAATCTTTGGATGGAAAAATAACTATTATAAGATATAAAGTCGCAATTACGAAGAACAGTTGCACTTGCAAATCGCAATTGTTAGCTATAACATCACACTGCAAGATATAGGGCCCTATTTTAACGATCTAAGCGCATTGTCTAATGCGTACGGCGCAAGTGCACTTAGGGCTTGTCCGAATCCACTTTTGCTAATTTAACGCAGGGAAAAATGGTCAGCGTGCCCGGTGCATGGTCTAAATGGTATGTCCCTATTCTCTTAATGAGTAATGTGTGTGTTTTGGGTGTAACGTGCAATAAACCAACCAGAGTCTCATCTCCCATTCCCTTTAAAAGCCAGTTGCTCTCGCGCCATGGCGGATTCGCTATTTACATGGCGGAATTTGTATGCAAAAAAACGTACCGCTTCTCTAGCCAGGAAACGGCTTTAACCTTGCGCACGAGCAGACCATCTACGGGACAAAGTGAACGTGCGATGTGGACCCGCCTATAGGAGTACATAACTAACGCACTCTTTAAATAACAAAAAATAAATAAATTGCGCCATTGATTTTAGACTAGGCTTTAGTTGGTCAACGGCGCAGTCTATTTAGTTGCCTCAAAATAGCAATGTGCCAACAATGCACCTGAACACGCCTCGCTTTCAGACCAGCACGCCCATGGGTGCACAAATAGGTGCAAATGCATTTGCTATTTAAACAACGTGGCGAAGGACATAATGAAAAAAAGGATAACAACATCGGGCTGAAACTAGCAAAAAACACTTGCGTCACGCCTGGCGTCGCATTGCACCGGGTGTATGGTAGGGTCCATAGTCCCAATTTGGAGAGATACAGTTATAATTTTCTAACTATAAAGTCACAATGTGTGGTATAAAGTCAAATTGTTTGATATAAAGTGACGACAAAGTCGCAGTCGCGCGAAATATTTTTTTACTCTGAGGCAGAAACGGCTTCCATAAAGATCTTTGATGATTTGTAAATTCGCTTGTGCAGAGAAATTCATCAGACCTCTAACACCTGTCCTTCTTTTGACTGTTTTTCAGTGGAGCTTGAGAAACGCATCGACTTTGAGCTGAGGGAGGGCCTGGTGGAGAGCCGCTATTGGTCAGCGGTGACGTCACACACGGCTTATTGGTGCTCACACGATGTGGCTCTGTTTCTGCTAACGTTTATGTACAGGCCGAATGAAGCGGATGACATGACAGAGGACAACCCTGAATCATAACACACACACACACACACATATGAACTCTTCGCACCCTTGATCACTTCCTTAATTTAGTTAAGCAGACCTTGTTCACTGTGCGTCAGGGATCCTTGCCTTGTTTCTCCTTAATTTTAGAAGCACACCCATGGAGACTTACTCTCTCCCCTACACCCGCAAACTAGGATTGTTCTTAACCTCGATCGATGAAATGATGACAATGATCCTACTTGTTTCAGCTTGGACAATTCACACCTTGAAGCTTCCCAAAGTTGCAAACTCTTCATATTGACTGATCTGTATTAACTTAACTTGTGGTTGGATGGTATGACTGACAAGAATCTGCTGAATTTGGAGGTTCACAATCAAAAGGGTTTGAGGAATGCATCTGATGTGATCTATTTATTGGCCTTACGATTATACTTTTTAAGATGTTTTTATAAATTAAGCATTGCTCGTATGTTTACTTCATTTAGATGATAAAAAAATAATCTGCATCTCTCCTAAAAGTGGCCAAATATTGAGTTGATAGTCGATGGAAGCAGTGCACATAGCCACATCATTATACATTCACCCTCATGTTGTTCCAAATCCATGTGACTACAAAAGGAGATATTTTGAAGAATTGTACTAGTCGCTTTTTTCCATGCTATTACAATGAATGGAGACCAGTGTTATTTTGGTATGACTGATATACTTTTGTAATATTTTCTGGTTTCATTTAAATTTTAGTTAAACTTTTAGTAATTTTGTTGTTTGTTTTTTGTCATTTTTATTAGTTTCTTTTTTTTTAATTCTATACAGGTTTTGTAAATTTTCGTTTAAAATTTACTAAAACTACAACTTTAGTTCATTTTAGTTCATTTAGTGCGTTGTTAAAGTGAAAATGAGAAATGCTTTTATTTTATTTCTGTTGTCTCTTATTTTATTAAGTAACAAAACGTTTTTTTTTTAATGGTTTTAGTTTTAGCTAACGATAATAACTTTGAAGACTGAAGATTTTATGTTTCAAACAGCACTATAAAGTTTCATAAAAGTGAAAATATTCCCATTCCTTTGAATGTAATGTGAACAGACTGAAATTGAATCTGGTATTCCCCAAACATGTTGTATATTCTTAATATTCTTAATTCATAATACAGAACATTCTTAAAGGGATAGTTCACCCACAACTGAAAGTTTCTCTATCATCATCCACCCACCCTTATGTTGTTACAAACCTGTATGAGTTTCTTTCTTCTGTTGAACACAAAATAATATATTTTGAAGAATTTTGGTAACCAGACAGTTGATGGTAACCATTGACTTTCATAATATATTTGTTTTCCTACTATGGAAGTCAATGGCTACCATCAAGTTGTCAACTGTCTGGTTACCAACATTCTTCAAAATATATTCTTTTTATTTCAACAGAAGAAAGAAACTTGTACAGTTTTGGAACAACATATGGGTGAGTAAATGATGACATAATTACATTTTTTGGGGGGAGGGTGAACAATTCCTTTAAGAAATTATCCATTTGTCTTACATTGAAGAAAGGAAGTCATATGGGTTTGGAATCTCATTGGAGAGAATGATGACAGAATTGCTATTTTTGGGTGAACTATTCCTTTAAAGACATTTCCGGTCATGTTCCCTCAACTTTTTTTCTCCTCTACAATCGCATGATAGACACTGAAATCTACTGCATATTTGAACTGCACCCTTTGCTAATGATTATCTCCACCGAATTAGAGTTTATGCTTTGACATGCATGAAAGAGAAAGTCCACAGAGGCTTAAACAAAAAGAAAAAAATCCTTAAAACTGGATCTCCTCTTAGTTCTGTCCAGGTTAAAACTTAACATTTTTCATATATGGCATACTCTTTTATGCCAACAATGTGCAATAGGCATATCAAACATATTACTGTTTTCTAATGTATTACTGCACTAAAGAACCACACAGTCAAAAAGACTTTGCCATTTTAAAACGACTATCGTTTTTTTTGTTTTAGTTTTTTGTTAAGTTCATGTTTTATGTATTCATTTTGTTTGATTTGTTTACAGTAGTCCTGAAAATCGACACCCCCATGCCTTTACGATGACAAGAGAAAAGCACTTAACATTTCTCCTTACCTCACCCTTGAATGTGCCAATAAACTGAACAGTGAGATCTTCATTAGGTCTGTGGTCAGAGGGTACGGTCTGCATTATGTGCATATATACTAGAACTGGACTCCAGCGTGTCTGTTCATGTTTAGCTTCAGTGAACGCCGAGCTGTTCCTCTTTTACGAACCTCGTGATTTTCATTAAAGTTGATATCGACCGCCTGCTCTGTCTCATTCTGTGAATTACTTTAAGTCCTGACTCTATAGTTGGTTAATATATAGGATCAACTAGTGTTGCTGTGGACCTTGAAGTAAATGGAAAGCAATACAACTTTATTCATCTCTGAGGGGTCATTTAGTTTTAGCAATACACAATATACACTAGAGCTGGTGGGTTGTGTCACAGGTCACCAGTAGCCTATACTATATACTTTTAAAATGGACGGTTAAATGCGTCACATATATTTTGTTGTTAATGTCAAATACTGCGCATAATATAAAACTCAACTGTATTTTGATGTAAATCCTGTAAATGTCTTTTTTTATTATTTTTTTATTAGATACAATACTTTGGGCCAGTGTTTGTTATATGTGTTAAGATGGTAAATTGCACTTGTGCGCTTGCGTATATTTTTAAATTTCCATTTTCTATTCCACCAATGGCATGCTAATAATTTGAGATATTGTTGTGCCTTTACAGCTAGTCTATGAAAATGATAAAATTGCAGGATGAAATTTAACCCCTTAATTGTTGATCATAGATGTGAAAATACACTGTCCAAACTGAAATGTTTTTAATTCATGAATGCTTTGGAATACAGACCTAAAGTTGGTCTCTTTTTAAAGAAGACACTGAGCAGATTATTGCTACATTTTAGTTTTTTTATTATATTTTTATTACTAAATAATTTGTCAACTACAAATGGCTATAAAACCAAAGCCATATGTCTAACCAAGTTGTTGTCCAAATTTGAAGTTGATATCACAAAAATTGAAGTTCCCATGAGATGTTAAGCGTTGTACCAAAAATAGCCACCGGGTGACAGCCACATTCCATTGATTTTTTTGTTTGTTGTTGATGCATTCTCCTGTCTCAAAACAATCACCAAACATGCAACCTTGAGTCTCAGACCTTTCCAACGATAAGTGTTTTATCAAGATTAGAAAAGGTTTTGATTATAGTACGGTATATTTTGTCACAATATTTTATTCAAGAACAATAAAAAATAGTGTCACGAGTCCCGCTATCTGGACGGTGAAAGTTAACATGACAGAAATTATGAACTTTCTACTGACAAAGTGACAAATATATATGACAAAGTGAATTTCACTGCATGAATATTAAGCAGCACAACTGTTTTCAACATTGATAATACTAAGAAATGTTTCCTGAGCAGCAAATCATCATATTAGAATGATTTCTGAAGGATCATGTGACACTGAAGACTGGAGTAATGATGCTGGAAATTCAGCTTTGATCACAGGAATAAATTCAATTTGATAATATATTAAAAAAGAAAACAGGTTATTTTAAATTGTAATAATATTTCACAATACTAATGTTTTACTGTATTTGTAATCGAGCAAATGTTGAGCATTACGACTTTCAAAAACATAAAAAATAGTGTTGGGCCGAAACTTTTGAACGGTAATATTTTATTAGGCATTTATTTTTTTTTATTAAAAAAGATGTCTGTCCAAAAAAATCCTTACCAACCGGGCTGCACGTGATCCTCAGCGAGTGTGTTTGAGTGACTGTGGCTCTGTCTCAAGTCCAAGCCGTTACTCTCTGCATGTTTGAGCTCAGCTGACTCAAACTCTTCTGACCCCCTGAAGCGCTTTCTCAGTAGGCAGCTCACTGAGATATAGGACACAGCCTGTGGGTTTTCTCCGGGACTCTCCACACGTCCTGCAGTCTCTCAGCTGAACACATGCGGGATAAAGATGGCTTGAGAAACAGCAGATACAGACTGAGCTTCTGGAAACTTCTCACTGCTCTTTAAGGCTCGAGGGAGGAAGAAATCAGGAAGACAAGGAGAAGGTCTGTTGTTTTATCAGTTTATTCAAAGAGTTGTGTGGTTTTACGAATGCATAAAGTTTTTGGAAACCTTTTAGAGCAACAGGTGAGCTACGAGGTCTGTAATTTATTAACTTTTTAAGAAAAACATTTAACAATCGAATGTTAATAGTTTTAAACATCTCAATTAAAATGTAAACCCGTATTTATATATGTAGTGAATATTTCAAAATTGGCTACCTTAATTTAATATAGCCTATTTATAGATTACTTTCTCATTTTAGGTAATGTATTTTGACTACTTTTTACCTTAACTTATTTTAACTTAACTCATTATAACGTTAATTTGAATAGGATTGTAGGCTACCATATTGATAAAAATACGAAGAAAACGAAAATATATTCCATTCATGTTGTTGATAACAATGAAGTGCATTAAATATTACATTATAACAGTTTCCCAGACTGGAGTTTAATAAAAAGCGGTAAATTAATTAAATCATAAATTAAAGTAACTCATTTAAAAATGAAACCATTAAAATAAAACATTTACAAAAAAAAAAAAGTTTACCTGCATGTCATGTGACCATTAACCGACATCAGATAACCATGGACATAATTTTATTGTTTTTATTGGCTTAATTTTATTATTGAACTAACTTATTAACTTAAAATCTCAGGGCTTACTTCGAGTAAAGAATGTAAGGCAAAGCAGTTCAGCTGACACAAAAAACAACAAAAAAAGTTGATTCAAAAAATCCCTGCATTGCATGTAGATATAAAATGAAGTGACCTTGTACATTAGTTTGAATGCCAAAAGCATTCCAAAGACAGTAATGCGTGGTTAAATGAGTGATAATAATTCAAATAATAATTTAATTGTTCATCAGTAGCTGATTAGATGTGCAATATTGAGAAAAGTGAAATGATTTCCGTAAATCCAGTGATCAAATGATGTGGCTCTCAGTTTTCAGTGATAGTCACATGACTAGTGGCTGGTTTATGTGTGCGATTCCACAAACCTGGAAAACCTTCTGAAAAGATAAAACATACTTTTAGACAGGAAAATTTAAAACATAGGGTAAACAAGTAGAATCAATGAAATATGAATAGTTTACTGCCATTTTGCGAATAAAATAATAGAAAAGTAGTCATGTAGTCTGATTACAAATATTTTAAAATGTAATATAATCTAATTACAAGTACTTAATTTTTGGAATGATTACGTAATCCAAAGTACATTAAATCAATTAGCCTACTACCCAGCACTGTATATGCATTGATGTCAATAAGCCTAAATTCTATATTTCCTGTTGAGTGCAAAAATATACATTTATTGTTCATACATTGTGGAAATGTTTTCAAGATGAACATTCAGTCAGCAATCAGCCGTGAGATCTTTGTACCAAAAGATGAAAAGTTACTGGTAGCCATTGAGGTGAGGAGAAGGATGAAGAGGAAAGGACTGTCGTTCCTCAATACAAGTCGCAAGAGGGACTACTCAACTTTTCTGTGCTTGTCAGGTAATGTCTTTATAAGTATCTAAACTACTGAGCATGAGAAATAAGTTTATTGAGCTATCAGAAGTCTTGAAGTTTGATGGAGACATCATTGACTCGTGTTTCCATGTAGTTGCCAACAGTCAACCAGCTCAAGTCCTCATCACTAAAGTTAAGCGGTATCCGGGCACACGACAGTTTGCTAAAAGATCTCAGTGGTCTGTGGAGCAGCTTCGCCAGGTCAATGGCATCAACCCTGATAAGGTGACCATTCTTTTAAATGCAGCTTTTTATTCCCAGTATATTCCGTTATTCTGACTCTGAATATTTGTTAGGACACTCCTGAGTTCGACCTAGTGTTCGATCGCACCTCTGATCAATGGGTGGCCGGCTCAGCTGCAGAGAAATGCATGTTTGTGCAAGTTCTTTATCATGCTTGTCAGAACTACTGGGAGGCAAAGCTTGGCAAACCATCGACCCCTGGAGAACAGAAGATACCAGGAGCTCCGGAGGACAAGAAGAGCCCTGGTGCTCCATGTCAAACTAACTTTGTCAACTGTCAGCAAAAGCTAATGGGAGGTGAGTGTGTTCAGAAAGCCGGATCGCTGTATTGACCTCTTGGCAGAATTAATTTGTATGGACTGGAGAGCCTGAGATCTGTAAAAAAAACTAAATGTATTTTTCCATATTTTAGATGCTTGTTCTGTTAATATGGTCATCTACCGCTGCAAGATTTTTTTTAATAGAATGAAGAGCAGTATGACTGCAAACCAGGGTCTGCCTCAGCGTGAAGGTTAGTAGGATTTGTGTATGTGTGTGTGTTTTTGTGTGTGTGTTTACAAAATCATTGAGAACATGTTAGTGTGTTGTTGTTCTGAAAATAGTTTATACATTAAAAATGTTAAAAATAATTAATGACGGTGGTGCAGCCATCAAGTAAAAATATTATTTTAATACCTTTAAAGTCATGGACAATATGGGTACACATTCATAAATATTTACTTTTATTATAATAATAATAATAATAATAGTAATTGTTATTATTGTAAATATTTATTTTAAAAATTGCAGGTGTTTATTATTGTTATATTTGTTTTTATTATTTCTATTATTGCTAATAATAATTCTTTTTATTTAAATATTTATTTTCAATAACCCTTTTTAATAATAAATCATTTTCAAAAATGTTCAAGTATGCTTCTGTTTCTTACTATAATAATACATAATTTTCAAATATGTTCAAGGATGCTTCTTTTTAACAATTATTCTAAGATTTCTCAATAATTTTTTGTAGAATATTTATTTTATGCATAAAAATAATGATTTACTTTCAAGAATGCTAATTTTTTTTATTATAAATACAATAATTATAATTATTATTGCCGTCATTAAATGGCTTATTTTCAGTCATTACATCCTTTTTTAATGAGTCTTTTTTTGCTTCACTATGAGATCAGGATAGTTGTAACCTTGACATTTTTGGCTTTATTAAAATGTAAAATGAATTCAGAAATGAAAAACAATACGTTCATCAGTGAAGAGGTGTATTCAAGTCATCGTGTGTATATATGAATAGCATTTTCATTTACTAGAAAAAAAATGATCATTGACCCCTAGACAATGTATCACAAATCCATCTTTTAGGCAGTTCCATTGGTTTCCATCCGTTCCTGTCTGTGGAGTGTGGGTCAGATCAGTCAGAGTCCAGGCAGGAAGAGAGGGCGCTTTGTCGGCTGGTTGTTTGTAGTGTTGTGATAGATCTCTCGGCAGTGGCAGAGAATGGCTCCATTGCAAGAGGGCCCGATTAGTTCAGAGGCCACTTTGTTCAGATGAAGGCATGCGCGGGGACACAAAGACAGGCGTTGAGGAGGGGGAGAGGAGCGGAGATGAGTATAGTGGCACCAGCCTTCACAGCGGATCATGGATGAATGGTGTGTAATGAATGGGAGAGGTGCCAAGCTGCCCTGGAGGCGCAAAATGCAACGTCCCAGTCCACACACCTCAGCTCTAATCATATACTGCCATGTCTGTTTCTTTTTGCAGTTAATAAGATTAGTTAATGGCATTGCAGAATTACATTACAAGTGCAGATGATTCCAATCCATAGAATAAATAAGTGTATTATGTACAACTTCAGTGTTTCCCACAGATTAGAAAGCACTTTGTGTGTGTGTGTGTGTGGGGGGGTCAATGTCAGACCAGGGTGTGTCAAAATAATTCCTTTGTTAATTCGTTGCACAGAACTTTATTATATTAAATATAATCAAAAATGATTCACACCTTCACAAAATCCACATGCCCAACACAAAATCCACACATTAAACACCCTATACAAAATTAACACCCAATTCAAATTTCTTTACCTCTACAAAATCCACACGCCGTACCAAAAATCTACACTTTTAACATTTATGCATTTGGCAGACGCTTTTATCCAAAGCGACTTGCATTGCATTTCATGATTATACATTGCATGTTAGGGTTAGCATGCTAACATCATCTATACAAAATTCACACCCTATACAAATCCCACACCCTATACGAGGTTTAGTATAAATAGTCTACTTGCTCCAAAGTCTGCAACTTTTGTTAGAACACCTGATTTTGGGGGCTCGCTTCCTCATCCTCAACACGTGCCTTTTTCAGTGGCGGAAAATGCTTTTCAATACTCATCTTGATTGAAGCAGCAAACATTCAGTGTAAGAGTAAAAAAAATTACATAACATTATTTATAATAAGTTTATTTGATTCACAGCTGCTACATTATAGTGTTTTGACCCCGACAACCCAACTGCATTTTACCGCAAACTTGTGACTGGTTAAAGCAGCACTATGTAGTTTTTCAACCTTCATAATATATTTCCAAGACCCTTGAGATGGTACATCGACTTACAATAGGTTGAATGACACGTCTGCCATAGCCTGACAGTGTCTGTATCGCTTTTACTGGCACTATGTAACTTCGGGTTTCGGGTAGTAACATGAGCACAAAAAAAACTATACAAAATTCGACTGCTTTACGGCATACGTCACTTCCACCACTTCCTCGGATTCTGACGTGAGAGCCCAACTAGTATTTGATACCCGTCTGTATGTTGTTGTCATGGCGGAAGCAACAACTAAAGGGAAGAAGGCAAAGGTTTTGTCAGAGGAGACTAAAAAAAATAAAAGGGAGAGAGACAAATTAAAAGGCCGGACGAGGATCAATATTGGAGGGAGAGCAAGACAGTTTGAAGATGGCGAGAGTGTGCGCGCAATCTTAGATTGCACCCCCGTTATGCTTTGAAAGTTTTAGATGAGTAAGTCTCTCTCTCTCTCTCTCTCTCTCTCTCTCTCTCTCTCTCTCTCTCTCTCTCTCTCTCTCTTCTTTACGGAATCTATCTGGTCCTCCATTTATCTTCATGAATCAAGTAATGCTAGTAGAGTAGCGAATTATCAATCTGGTAGCTAGTAACGTTAAACACTAACATGCTAGTTTACGATGGTTATAATAAATAATCTTTCAGGATAACTATCCTTATGTCTGCAGGCTGATAGTCATGTTAGTTTATTTATTTTTCTGGTGAAAGGCTATTAGTCTTGCCTCAGTCTATAATGCAAATCGATTTTCAAATTTGCAGATTCATCTATGGTAGCTTGATATTATAATATTGACGATATATGGCTATTACCTACCACACAAACATTGAATTGAATTAGCATATCCATTATGTAAAACAGTAGCCAATTATATTCATATGACATGCTGAAATATATGCCAATGTACTCGCGAGAACTCAAGGCGGTATCGGCTTGTCAACAAATGCATGTGTTTCCCCTGGTGTAACCATGACAGATTTTACGACCGTAGTAGAAGACAATACTGTTTCCCAACTGTAGGGGGACCCCGAGAGCAAAAAAACGCAAAAAACGACATAGTGTTGCTTTAACTTTCTAAAGAAGACGCAATCCCTTGTTTGCTAAGGGTTGGGTCGGGACTCCAACATTAACACACTGACAACATTGTATTCAGAATATAAAATATTTTTTATTGCACCTCTTAATGTGTGATTGTGTAAAGGTGTTCATGAGATACCAACCTTTCGTGAACTTGTGAATTTCGCCAGCTGTCTTCTCTGCACCAAATAGGCCAAGCTTCCATGCTTCCAGGGATATGATCTTGTTTCGTGTGTGTGTGTGTGTGTGTGTGTGTGTGTGTGTGTGTGTGTGTGTGTGTGTGTGTGTGTGTGTGTGAGATAGTGAGTGAGACGCGTGAGTAACAGAGCGACGGAGGTAGAGCAGGGAAAGGAAATGCAGCTGAACGAATACGTTGCGTGTTTTAAATGGCGTTAAAAAAATAAATGAATAACGAAACGCAATATGTGGCGGCCGGTGTTGATTCTGTGGCGCACCATCACAAATTAGTCTATGCGTGGGAAACACTGCAACTTCACACACACTATACAAATCACACAGATTAATTACAAACAGTGTTGGGGAGTAACAAGTAACTCAAGTTACGTCATCGGATTACTTTTTGAAGTAACTAGTAAAGTAATGCATTCCTTTTTAAATTTACACATTATCTGACTGACTTCTTCAAAAGTAATTTTGATTTTTAATTTTTAAAAGTTACTTTTTCTCATTTATTGACTGACAGCTCTCTCCTGTCCCCATGTTGAGAGAATCGTGAGTAAGTGTGAGGGGTTTGTGCGCTGTGTGAACATGATGATTGTTGTAGTTGTACTAAATGTGAGCAGGCATTTACTCATCTCACTTGCTCAAAAGCAGATTTAGTATACAAAATGAATAAAAACAGTGAAATACAAACTCTGAATATTAACCAAACCTGCAATAATTAAATGTTAAATAACACAAATAAACTTTTATGTATTTAATCTCACTTTATTAAGCAATGTATTTGCTGCTGACCTTCGATAGTGTTGAACTTTCTTCTCCTGCATCCTGTTCTTCAGCAATCCAGAACAGATCTCACAAAGGTTTTTATTTTATTTTATTTACCTGCACCCTCTACAGTAGAGGTGGGAATTTGCATTTCCTTCATCCAGAGGCTTATTCATTTCACTTTTGGTGTGAAAGGGCCTTTACATTTGCCAAAATTAGAAACAAATTTTTATTAAAAAGCAAACACGCAAGCCCAGCCCAGGTGAGAAAAATAATGCTAAAAAAGTAGAGTAACATTACTTTCCATAAAAAGTATCTAAGTAACACAATATTGTAGCACGTAAGCGCACACGACAGTGAGAGACCTATCCCCGCCCCGAAGGCGCAAGGAAGCGATCCTCTCGTTCACCGGGGTGAACTCCAACACATGCCAGCTGAGCTGGATGGCTATAAGCAAACCCGCACAAGCCCGCCGCCTCTCACCATGGGCATCTCCAGAGAGGTAGAGAGTCCAGCCTCTCTCAAGGAGTGTGGTTCCTCAGCCCAAGCTGTGCGCGACTATCTCTAGTCGGTACCTCTCAACCTTTCGCACAAGCTCAGGCTCCTTCCTCGCCAGCGAGGTGACGTTCCACATCCCTAAAGCTAGTTTCCGTGTCCAGAGATCGGGTCGTCAGTCCCTCGCCTTCGACTACCGCCCGATCCACTATGCACAGGCCCTTTACGGTCCATCCTGCAGGTGGTGAGCCCACGGGAGGGCGGCCCCACGCATGCGAGCCCCAACCCCGAGCCTGGCTCCAGGGTGGGGCCCCGGCTGCGCCATGCCGGGCGACGTCTCGTTTTTTATAATGGGGTTCTGAACCGCTCTTAGTCTGACCCATCACCTAGGACTTGTTTGCCTGGGGAGACCCTACCAGGGGCATATAGCTCCGGACAACATAGCTCCTAGGATCATTCTGGTACTCAAACCCCTCCACCACGATAAGGTGACAGTACAAGGAGGGGACCAAAAATACAGTAAAATATTATTACAATTTAAAATAACATTTTTCTATTTGACTAGATAAAAAAAAAATGTATTCCTGTGATGCAAAGCTGAATGTTCTGCATCATTACTCCAGTCTTCAGAGTCACATGATCCTTCAGAAATCATTCTAATGATAATTTGCTGCTCAAGAAACATTCATTATTATTATCAATGTTGAAAACTGTTTTCTAGTAACGTGATACTTTTTCAGGATTCTTTGATGAATAGATTTGCTGAATCTTTTGTAATATTATAACTATCTTAAATGTTATCTTTTTTTTTATGTGTCCTTGCTTAATAAAAGTATTAATTTATTTAGAAAATAATAGTTAGCAGCTTTATGAATTCCCCAATAATTAATTCTTCCATATTAAGTTTATTTAGTATCTAATACAGTTTGTGCTTATTTCCTCAGCAGCAGCAGCTGTTAAAGCATCCAGGAGTAGGAGTAGGAGTAGGAGTAGCCCGTCCCCTCCGGCCGGGAGGAAGATGGGGAATGTAATGCGGAGGGCCAGTCAGGTTCTGAGTGAGCGCGGGGAGCGTCTGATGAGGGCGGAGGAGAAGACCGGACACTTCTTCCACGGAGCCAAGCAGTTTGCAGAAGCAGCTCAGAAGGTGAGCTGATCACAAGACCCATTCACTCCATATGAACTTCTTAAGTTCATGAAACTGTGCACTGTCATATGAACCAGTCAGTGATAGACAGTTGTAGTTTTTATTTTTTTATAAACTAAAATGTAAGTAATTGTAATTAAAATATGAAATGTTTAAACTATTAAGATGTACCAAACTGTTTTTTTTCAATGTAAAAGTTACTTTTTATCAATTGAATGCGTCCTTGCTGAATTATTATCTTCCTTTATAAAAAACAAAAAAACAACTCACTGACCCTAAACTTTTGAACAGTAGTGTAAAGAACCAGTTATGGGTGGGTTGAACCATTTGAAGAAGAAAAAAACAGCATTCGGTATAACTAGTAGCCATTTCAGTGAATTATATTTAATATGAATAATATTAAACATCCCATTTTCCCTTTATTCCCTCAGCTGGCTCTGAAGCAGATTTAGACGTGTTCTGGATGACCTGCCAATAAACTTTATTAAAACATAGCTTTTAATCCTCTGGTCGCTGGATATTTTGAAATGCAGCTTTCTCATCTAACTGCAAGCCACTGAGCAATTCAAGCAGCTGTGATGTGGTCTATCATGCTGTTCTGTCTCACCTGCAGATCTGTTCATTTTTAGCTTTTCAACTATAGCAGGTGGCAGATCCTCTTCTGCTGAGATGTGTTATTCCGCGAGACGATTTGTCTTGTTTGTTTTTTTTTCTTGGTGGTAGGAGTCTTAAAGGGATGGTTCTCCCAAAAATTTTAATTCTGTCTTTATTTGCTCACCATAAAGTTCCATCTTCTTTTGAACAGAAGATGAATGTTGGTAACCAAACAGTTGCTAGTCCCCATTGACTTCCATAGTGTAGAAAAAAAATACTATGAAAGTCAATGGGGATCAGAAACTGATTGGTTACCAACATTCTTCAAAACATCTTCTTTTTTGTTCAGCAGAAGAAATAAACTCATTCATGAACTGAAAGGAGAAATGCTGCACTTGTGTTGACTAATAATTTCAAATCTCTTTGTAGTCTCGTCTAAGTGGATTCATTTTTATTCAGCCAGCTGTACCATAATATTACTGTCATATTGTAATACTGCTACTTTTTGTATCTACACAGTGTGAATAGTTTTCTTCTCACATAGATTGCCACTTATGAGGTTGAGGTTCACTTTTGGTAACATGTACTAATTTAATGCACGATTTGCACTTTATTTTCTGAAGCTTTAACGACTGTAGTTTTTTTATTGTATTATTTATTCTTTTTCAGCACTGAAAGTAAAATGGTATTTAATATTTGACATTTAAGGGGGTTTCAGACAGATTCTTACAGATGATACTGGTTGTCTTAACAGAGGTATGTTACTTCAATATTTGTGCAACATTAGTTATGCGTATAACACATTGAAATGATATCCTCATGAATAACGGTACCGGCCCTCTGATGTTCAGTTCTGTTCTGATCACATGAGGAGGCTGCTTTTATCTGCTTTTTAGATTTAAGTTAATGAGAGATTCTGCATGCTGTTTTATAATTACAGCTATTCACTATGAACTCAATGTTCATCTATTTGAATGTGAATGTGTGTGGATAACACATTTTTGTTCTTCTGTCTTTGTCTCCTAATTCTGTGTAATGTTATAACAGTCAGTCCGCCTTGTTTGTGATTGTGATCATCAGTAGCAGGAGCAACATGTCATGAGAAGCCAGAGGGTGTTTTCCGCACAGAGTCGGACACCCTTCATGTATGTGTGATGTATCCTGCTTTCTGCAGTTCTCCTTATGTTGTCTTCGGTTTTATATTATGTGTGTAACAGAGAATTCTGTCTGTCCTGTCTTTGACTGCTCTTGTCTGCATTTAAGAACGTGTTAAATATGTAAACACCCATCATTTGCACAATAAATGAAATGGGACCAACTTCGGAAATGCCTATTATTACACAAAATATATGTGGTGGTTGTCTGTGCGCCTTCACACCACTAGAGCGCGCTCACGTACAACCAGTTCAACATGCTGCAGACAAGCATCTGTGTGTGTGTGTGTGTGTGTGTGTGTGTGTGTGTGTGTGAGAGAGAGAGAGAGAGAGAGAGAGAGAGAGAGAGAGAGAGAGATTTACTCATCTAAAACTTTCAAAGCATAACGGGGGTGCAATCTAAGATTCTTCAATATTTCTATGGCCATAATCGAATAAGCAATTTTGTGAAGCAGTTGAATGTTCTGACGGACAGATGTTCTTGATTCCATGCAGCTTGTGTGCTGTTTTCAGCAAAAGAGGGACATTATAAAATGCCATTCTGAAATTTATTTTTTCATTGTATAGTTTTAATTAAGCATTTCACTTAAACTCAATTTAAGCATATAATACATTAAAACGTGCATTTAACTTTAGTGTGTATGTGTATATATATACACACACACACAAGATCTTGACCAAAAATTGAAGCACCTCTTGATTGAAATAAATGTTGTGATGTTATTTCCATCAAGAAGTGCATGCATTTTTGGTCAAGATCTTGTATTGACAATGCAAGAGTCCAGCACTCTGTAAAGTCAGCTCTAGCACATCCCAAAGACTTTCAATGAAGTTAAGGACTCAGAGGTGCCAATTTATGTGTGAAAATTATTCTTAATGCTCTCTCCTAACCATTCTTTCACAATTTGAGCCTGATGAATCTTGGCATTATCATCATGGGATATGGCCATGATGTGTCTTCCTACATGGCTGTTTAAGAAATGAAAAGCTACACACTCCATCAGTTAGGATGAGACATCAGTAAGAACTGTTGCCAAACATATAACATGTTAGAAAAATAATAATCACTGTATACAATCATAGAATCTTAAGCATTTGCCTATTAAAATCCAAACAGCATTTTTTTTTTTGGCTAGGCAGTGTATAAATAATACATTTATGTGGGCGTATGTATACACCAATTATTACGAATATTCACCTGTTTTTTTTTTGACTTTTTCATATTTGTAGTTAATGCCAGATGTACAGTATACATACACATATTTATGTTTACTGGTGCATTTGTGTTGCCATTTACATTTTGGCAAAGTGTTGGCGCGTGAAGTGCGTGATGAACAGGCGCAGTGTGCAGCCGGTGACCTGCACGGTTGATGTGCTGCATTGCTGGATCAGCATCTACTACATGCAGGATCCTGCAGGATTATGTGCTTATGCTGTGACCAAATGAAGGTCAAGACTCACCGTTTGACTCTAGGATTGATGACTTGTAGGACTGTGCATGACACTGCACGATTTAATTTTCTCATTGCATAATCTGATGCGCTATAGATTATAACATAATCTGCCCCTCTGAAAAGCATTATGGTGATCAATCGATATGATTTAGCATTATTGCTGTGCATTGGGGTTGTGATATGACCCGGAAGATATATTTCCAGAAGCACAAAGCCTGAGGTGCAGGTCGTGACTTTCTGACAGTGAGACGGGAATTGAACATCAATCGTGTATCGACTGGCACAGGATCGTTCTCTTCAGTTTTAATGTTGGACCAGATCTTCAAATGACAACCAAATGGCCTTTAATGAATGTTGAATGGTAATTGACTTTAGAACTACCTTGGAAAGGTGCACACTTTTTTATAATTGGGTACTTCAGAGAGCATGTAATACAATGGACTTCATTTTTCTTAAATGGATAGTTCACCAAAAAAGCGTAAATTCGGACATCATTTACTCAACCTCATGTTCCAAAGTTTGTTCCAAACTTGTATGACCTTTGTTAATGATAAAAATGTTGATGTTAGTTTACAGTGCAGTAATTAATGTTAACATATACAACTTGTGATCTTAAAATTATATTAGGCCTAGTAAATGTTGAAATGAACAAATATGATTGATAAACAGTGTTGGGGAAAGTTACTTTTAAAAGTTATAAATTGCAAAATTACAATACTCCCTGAAAAAGGAACAATAATTGCATTACTTAGGGTCGATATTGTCCCCACCACTTTTTGAAACATCTCGCGACATGGATGTATGAAACAGAAAGAAACATCTCCATTTGATTAGCAATTAATTCGTCTGGGCCTGCTCTAGATGAGCATTCCGAGTGCGCCTCTTGCCTGGGCTACACCCACGCCGAGGCGGCACTTCTGGACTCCAGCTGCCCGCACTGTGAGAAGCTGAACATTGCGTCAGCCCTGAACTGTGCGCCTTGATCACGCTCTTCAGCGAACCTGCCTTTCCCTCATGTCGTTCCCGTCTTGAGCCGAGGTGAAAGAAGAAACGGAGTTACCAGGCTGAGAAGTGAGGTGGCAGCGGTCAGGGTAATGCTAGGCTCAGACTCCTGGAGGAAAGTGGTTGTGTCAGACACCCCCAAGACGGGCTAGGGTGCCCTGTGCGACGGGAGAATAGCCTTCGGCTCATGGGTGACCCCAATATCGAGTTGGCACATCAACCGCCTGGAGATGATGGTGATACTGGCCTTCAAGGAGTTCCAGCCGGAACTCAGGGGTCATCATGTCCTGGTCCTGGTGCCTTTATAAACCACCAATGAGGTCTCAGCTCCCGCCCTATGCACACGCTGGCGTACCGGCTTCTCTTTCGTTTGAGGAGCCTGGCATGTGAACCACCCTCTCTATGCGGAGGTTCCTCTGTGCCCATAGGAAAAGACATGCTGTCACACGGCGGACCTCCCCCGGAGGAATGGAGACCCCACCCCCAGGGGGTCAATGTTATATGGCATTCCTTCGGTCAGGCAGATGTTGATCTCTTTGCGATGGAAGAGAACTCCCACTTCCAAATATACTTCTCAAAGGAAATGGACATGCTGGCCCTGAAATTGCCTCGTCTGTGCCTTTATGCCTCCCCTCCAGTAGCCCTGCTTTCGCAGGTCATCAGTCGGATTCGGGAAGAAGCCTGTGCAGTTTTTTTGATGGCACCACACTGGCAGAACCAGCCCTGGTTCCCAGAATTAGTCCAGCTGGTGTCGGCAGCTCTGTGGCCCATGCCGCTAAAGAGAGACCTTCTCTCCCAGGAAGGAGGGATGATCTGGCACCCTCAACCAGATTTGTGGAACCTGCATGTTTGGCCCCTTGATCGGAACCGTCAGGCCTTCCCCAGCAAGTCATGAGAATGATCTCAGAGGCAAGGGCCCCTTCCACTAGGTGCCTATATGGCCAGAAATTTTCTATTTTCTCAAGCTGGTGCTTAGCTTGGAAAATAGACCCTGCTAAATGTGAGAACTGACACAGTATCACATTTTTGCAGGAGATGCTGGACAGTGGGTGCGTCCACTACACTGTCAAAGTATATGTAGTTGAAATCACTGCAGTTCACGCCCTGGTGGCCGACCAATCGATCGAGAAAAAACAACCTAGTCGTTAAGTTAATCGGGGGGCCTAGGAGGCTGTATCCCTCCCCTCCCGTGCTCGGCCTTATTTTGGGACCCCTCCACAGTCATTAGTCTCACTTCAGGGCACTCCCTTTGAGCCGCTCGAGTCAACTGAACTTCGGTCCCTCTTGCTTAAGACTTGTTTAGAGTTGGAGATCTGCAGGCTCTGTCTGTGGAACCTTCCTGTCTTGAGTTCCTGTCTTGAGTCCTCAGGCAGAGAAAAGGTTACGTGCCGAAAGTGCTTTCGACCCCGTTCAGATTGCAGGTGGAAGCGCTGTCAGCTCTTCCGCTTCCGAAGAACGAGCAGGCACATCAGGGCCCTTAGAGTGTATACTGAGCGTTCTAGCCGGTTCCAGCAATCTGAAATACAATTTGTCTGTGAAAAGCACAGACATGAACCAATCAGTCTTAAGGATTCTGAGAAAACAGGAGTTTTCCCCATACGTGTTAGTGAGCTAACTCAATGCTCGTTTCCGGTATCTTGGGGAACCATCAATGTTATCAGTTCTCTCTTGGCACAGACTACCGCTTCAATAAATCGCTTAACACCATTGCGGAGACTCTGTGCATTACAGTGAAATCACAAAACAAAATGCACTCAAACGTCTCCCTGCTCTTGATATACAATCATTGATTGAACACCTTTGGTAATTGTTTTTTTATGAGAAAAAAAAAAACTATACAAGGGTGGATTAGAACCCAGAACCTCTCTGACACGCTTAACAAAAGTTTTTTCACCAGACTTAAGGAATTACTTTACACGTTACTTAAAATATGTTGGTGTAAATTTAAAAGTAATGCATTACTTTACTCATTACTTGAAAAATGTAATCTGATTACATACCCCAAGTTATTCATAAAGGGATGTTCACACCAAGAACGATAACTACTGTATAACGATATCTATATAAGCGTCCACACCCGCGGACGATATCATTCACTTTATTCTAAGCACGTGCTTGTCTGTCACTTTAAATTCTCGAGCTCGTTACAGCAGGATGGATTCTGATTGGCTGTCAATGTTTTTATTGTTCATCAGCTGGATAAAATCGTTCTGAAAGTGATTCCAGTGATATTGTTCCTCTGTCCCGTTATCGTTATAGCTGTGATGTGAACTCTGCTATTTTTTAACATTGAGAATTTTTTTAGAACTAAATCTTTATAGTTATTATCCCTTGTGTGAACGGGCCTTATTCATACCTGTCAAGTTTTGGATTTGAAAATAAGGGAAATTTTCCGGCGCCCACCGCGAGCAGTCCCACCACCCCAAACCAAGCTCCAGTAACGTTATCCCTTACATTTTCAGACAAGTGTTATAGCTTAAATGAAAACACAAAAGGGTATATATGAAGAGCATTTATTTTAAAGGCTTATTTGCATATTTTCTGTTCATTTAACATTGCTTGTCTCATTTACATTTTATTTTCATTCCACACATTCTTTTAATTTCATATTGCTTTTCTTTTACAGCTTTTCTTTACATGTCACATAACTTTTATTTACTCTTTTAGTGAGTTGTTGTTCAAATTTGTTGCAGACTTTGCACTCTTTAACCTGTTAGGCTGCAACCCCACTTTTGAAAAATCCTCAGAAATGGCATACCCAAACTGAAACAGATAGCCTACAGTTCATAAACACTTTGCACTAAAAGCACAAGTATGATCTCATTTGAAAGCTGACACCTGGCAGTTTATTGTAAATGTAGAATTAATTATTGTCATAATGAAAAAATAGTTATTAATAGCTACAAAGTTTTGTAAAGTTATTAGAAATGTATTTTGTATGAAACATCTTCAAAGTTTCTGAGAATACAATAGTGGTCAAATACTGAAACTTGAGTGTTATATCTTAATGATGTATAGTGTGTCAAGGTAATAACATTAAATCTGATAGTAACTTTGAACTATTTAAACAAACAAAAAACGCTTCAGTGTGTCGGCGCACTGGCAACGGTTTAAACAGGTTTTAAGATGCTAAAGTCGCAGTTACAAAACGCGTGACTGACCCCTACCCTGCTCCTCTTCAGAAAATAAATTCGCTGTCCCATTGATCGCGGTATTTACATGCCTTCCGTCTCTGTCGTAGCGTCCACCATCCGTCTCCGATTTTTTTCTTTTCCCCCCCCGCGTTGTCACTCATCATCTGACCTCACACACTAACCTCGCGACAACTGCCACCTACAGTACCCACAGTACCTGTAGTAGGCTACTGCAGTTGGCAGTTATCGCGTGGCTAGTGACAGAGCTCAGATTGGGGATGTTTTTTTTTTTATCCGCCCGGGCCATTATTATTTTTTAATAGCGCAGGTTAAAATACGGGAGATTTACGGGAAAATACTAATACGGGAGGACGGCGGGAAAGAAGGGTTAAATACGGGACTTTCCCGGCCAAAACGGGATACTTGACAGGTATGGCCTTATTGCGTTACCCCCAACACTGTTAATAAATTATGTACAGGTAGAAGTATTGTACATTGTTAGTTTGTTAAATGCAGTTAACTAATGCATAAAGAAACCTTATTGTAAAGTGTTACCAGAAATAGCGCTGTCCATTGTCATCTTAGCTTCAAAACAATAATTTAAATATGTTTAAACATAAACGGCTCATAATGCCACCTCCTGATGAAAATTGTATTTGTCACTGGTGAAAATGAAAAACCTAGAAAAACCGATTAGTAGATGGAGAGATCATACACCCAGCACACAAACAACATCATTCTTACCCAGAGTTCTCTCTGTTCCAGACAAATGCTGTGTTAGGGATGGGGGAATAATAAAATTCAATTTGTTGTTCATAAGAAAACAGAGAGTAGAAGAGCAGGAGAGAGAGAGAGAGAGAGAGAGAGAGAGAGAGAGAGAGAGAGAGATATTGAGAGAGATTTAGGCCAGATGTTAGTTAACGGAAGAAAAGGGACAGGAGAGTGTTTGTGACTCTCTCTCTCTCTCTCTCTCTCTCTCTCTCTCTCTCTCTCTCTATATATATATATATATATATATATATATGTCTGTGTCGGAAGCCCATCAGGTCCCACACCAACGGATTAGATGAAATCTCAACGGATGTCCGACCCACCAACAGTCTCATTCAGGACAGAGAGTGCAGAGAGAAGAGATCGTACTTTATCAGACTTTTTGCAATAGTCAGGTATGCTCATATTCTAATTTCCAGTCTGTACCTACACAAGTTTAGCCCTCATAGATCTAACAGTTTGGGATGGGCAGCACACATAATCTAATGAATGTACAAGGCCTATTATATACAAATCTGATATTAGTGTTAAAGGAATAGCCTACTTATTCAATCTCCATATGATTGATTTACATTACAAATTAATTAAAGTGGTCGTTAGACATAGACTGATTGAGTAGAGTTAAATGTAGCCATAATCTCAGGATGAGTTAAAAGTCCTAAGTTAGTTGGCGCTGATAGCCTCGTGGGCAGTGCGTCAACATAGCACCATTGAGCTTCGGGTGACCGAGTTCGAGTCCGGGCTCAAGGACCTTTCCCGGTCCCGTCCCCCTCTCTCTCTCCCACTTCGCTTCCTGTCTACATACTGTCCTATCATAATATAAGGCAAAAATGCCAATAATAAAACTGTGCCAAGTTAGATTGGTTTAGAGTCAATAGAATATAAAGAAAAGGAAAAAGCTTTGTAAGTATCTATAGTGTAAATGTCATGGGCCATGTTGGAAGTTCAAATTGGTTCATGATGTTTTCATATAGTTTTGAAAAACCTTTATACCATTCTCAAAAAAAAAAAAAAATTCAAATCGAAACTGTAATGTGGTGTAAGTAACAAGTAACAGATTTTCCTTTCCACAATGTTTTCAAAATAAAATGTATTAAAAGTTTTTCACAAATATCATGAATTATTAATTTATAAATATAATGGATTTTATGTCCCTATAAAACTTTAAAACACTTGACAGGCTAATTCCCATGTCCCCAGTGTCAGGAAACGTGCAAGGCACGGTGCAAAAAGGTATGAGGACTCAAGTGCAGGAGAAGCGATCTTTATTACAAAAAGAAACAAACACAAAGCAAAACCCACGAGGGGGAAAAACACTGAATGAAACAAAACAAAAACAAACCTGAACGGGTAAAATATCACAGGGAACAGGAGACATTAAACAACGATCCGACAAAGACTGCAAACAAGAGGAGACTTAAGAAGGGAACAAATCAAGAGGGGACAGGTGGAAGAACTCAAACAATAATCAGGTAATGAGGGGGAGGGATCAGACAACGACAAGAGCACATGGCCCAAAATAACAAAACACCCATGTGCAACACAAGACAGGACAGGCATGTGACACCCAGTCATGTTTTTTCTACTTCACTTTGAAATAAAGGTTACACATAAATTTCAAAATGAGCAATTTTAAGTATTATTAATCTTTTTATTGTGATACACTTTTTTTTTTTATGTGCACAACCATTAAATTAGTTCATGTCCCTCAAACTCCAGTCCACCCTTTTACATTGGTGCTACTTGCCCTTTAAAATCTTAAGCAAATTATCTAAATCACATGACTTGCTAGTGACAATTTCCTTGGGGGAAAAGAAAATTAAAGAACAAAGTAAGTATCAGTCATAAAACTTTTTTTCTTTTCCTTATTCTTAGGAGACTTGTCTAATGGTGTAACACATTACATGTCCTTCGGTTGTCAATTTATTGCATGAAAATGCATGAAAATGTAAATTTTCAATTGGATTTTATGTAGCTATTAAAATAATAAGTTATTCTTCTTCTGGCATGTAGTTCGTTCCTTACTAGTAATGGGCTTTTTTAGTTTAAAATTCTCCGGTGAAACGACAGACCAGATTCTACAATCATTTAGTCCATTTAAACCCCAAATGATAGAAGTCCTGTACATCTCAACTTTAATATGTTTTTGAATAAATTGTGGAGTAGCAATGACCCCAATGTCACTGATCTGATAGTGTAGTGCTATTTAGGACACTTTTAGAGTCATGGAAAGAGTGTGGAGCAGCTGACAGAGCAGGTAGGGTTTTGCACTATCAGTTGATTTCTCACAGGCCTTTCGCCAGTGACTCTGCGATATCTCTCACAGTAGGGCCATATGGTTCTCTCCACCTTCCATCCCAGCCAAACCTCTGGTAACCTTCAAAATTCAAGTGCTGCCAAGCCTCCGTCCTCTGAGAGATCACTGTCTGTGTTACTGTCTCTCTTACCTGTCACTGTCTCTCTCTCTATTTGGACTGAGGAATACCCTGGTGGAGTTGCGTACGTGTTCTGATGTTATCGCTGGTTTATATATCATTACTCTCTTTTTCTCATGGCAGTCATTTCAAAAACTTTGCGTTTATCTTTTGTTACAGCTCGGTCTGGTTTTGAAATCAGTTTCCTATGTGGGTTAAAACAATGAGTGCATTTATGTATGGGACTAGAGCCAGGCAGAGGACAGTTTAGGTAAATAACAGGCAGTTCTAAGCTTCTTTGAAGATCACATCCTTAATCCCTCGGCTGGTGATTTATGAAGGGAGAGGTAAGTGTGCACGCCCGCATATGTTGGTTCATGGTCAGGACGCTGCACGGATATTGAGAGGTAGACACTTCACCGCGAGGTCAGCAGTGTTGATTTCATCGAAAGCATGGCTGAACCTCAGAGATTCTGTCAGTTGAATGTGACAGTTCTAAAAGTCAAATATGCTTCATATCTGTATATCAAACCATTCACAAGAGGCATTTTTTTTATTTTAGCTCTAATTTACTAATAAATATAGTTGTTAAATAGCAAATATAAAAAAATATATATAGCTAGTAAGTAGTTACAAACAGATCCACAGCAGAACCGTTACGCATTTCCGAGCACCTCAGTGGTATTTAGTTCATGAATGATTCCGTTCTTTTAACCTTAGCTGAGTGAATGATTCAACAAACCACTTGCTTCATCACTGAATGCATCAGTATTATTGAAGAAATAGGTTGAATTGATGACTCACTCATTAAGAAAGTGACTTGCCATCACCTACTGTTAGTTTTAGTTTCAAATGTAACATTTTAATTTAACTTTTTCCATCCTTTCATATTTTTATATTCAAAATGTGCATTCGTAGTGTAAATACAGTTATGCCATCTGAGTTGTGTAGATACATCTAAATGCCACTTCAGATGCAGCTTCTGTGCAAAGATGGATTTTGTTGATATTTCATTTGACTAGTAGAAGCATTATAGTGTCTTATTATTCTAATTGAATAGATTGAACAATGGGACAAATTTACTAGAAATGGAAAAGTTAATTTATGTCACAGCATCACACCAACTGTTATTTTACTCAGAAAGTTCTAAAGAGTAACTTTTTGTCAGTAACTTCCCGAAGTGCTTCTCGGTCAGATAGCATCATTAGGTTGAGTGTTATTATCTGAAGGAGGTCTTGAGGGCGATGTTGCCCCTAATCACTGATTGGAGGGTGTGTGCAGTGGCTTTTCCTCTGTTGCTATACAGGAGGTGATTGATTGGTAAGGTTTTGTTTGTATGTGATTAGCAGGGCTACATCATATTCTCAATTTTACTATTGTGAAAATGTGGTAGCTTTCCTACAGTTATTAAGAGTTAAAAGTGACATATTGACATTCTGCTCAAGGGTGCGTTTCACAAAAGCATTGTAAACCTAAGTTGATCGTAGAGACCATTTGTGGCAATTGTTCTATGATCAACTTAGGCTTTCAATGCTTTTGGGAAACACAGTCCAGATTGGTTAGATGGCTCAGTCTGTTGTGATTGGTCTACTCTGCTCTGACTGGTCAAATGGCCCAGTCTGTTCTGATTGGTCTACTCTGCTCTGATTGGCCAGATAGCTCAGTCTGTTGTAATTTGTCTACTGTGCTCTGATTGGCCAGATAGCTCAGTCTTTTGTGATTGGTCTGCTCTGATTGGTCAGATGGCTTAGTCTGTTGTGATTTGTCTGCTGTGTTCTGATTGATCAGATAGCTCAGTATGTTCTGATTGATCTACTCTGCTCTGATTGGTCAGGTGGCCCAGTCTGTTGTGATTGGTCTATTCTGCTCTGATTGGTCAAATGGCTTCGTCTGTTGTGATTGGTCTACTCTGCTCTGATTGGTCAGATAGCTCAGTCTGTTGTGATTGCTCTACTCTGCTCTGATTGGTCAGATGGCTTAGTCTGTTGTGATTGCTCTACTCTGTTCTGATTGGTGAGGTGGCCCAATCTGTTGTGATTGGTCTACTCTGCTCTGATTGGTCAGATAGCTTAGTCTGTTGTGATTGGTCTACTCTGTTCTGATTGGTCAGATGGCTCAGTCTGTTGTGATTGGTCTACTCTGCTCTGATTGATCAGATGGCTTAGTCTGTTGTGATTGGTCTACTCTGCTCTGATTGATTGGTCTACTCTGCTCTGATTGGTCAGATGGCTTAGTCTGTTTTGATTTGTCTACTCTGCTCTGATTGGTCAGACAGCCCAGTCTGTTTTGATTGGTCTATCACTTACATCGCATGTCAGTAACGAAACGCCTATTACCATGTCTGGATTTCAGCTACAGGTTATTTCTCAGCACTTGAAACACATTGATACAGACAGTAACAATGGCGTCAGTTTTACCATATCAATTCAATGTGGGTTAACCTTTGCTGCACAGGAAACAATGTCTTCTCAACATGTCTTAACATGAACCAAACTCTTCCAGGCCTCAGCTACATCTACTGTTTTTGAGGGTGGGTCAAAGTAGATGCTATTCACTGGAAGCCAGTGAAGATCATATGCGGGCATTATGCAAATGTATTACAAACCAACATAGGTTTGTGCAGGAAGTAAGACTGGAATTAACGATGACTTGTTTCAGACAATTCAGAATTGTTGTTTATTTTGGGAGACACGATAACGTCTCGGTAACATATGGTAACCCTCGTTCCCTGAAGGAGGGAACGGAACCTACGTCGTGACCGACGAATAGGAATCTCGCTAGAGAGTCCAATCTACTTAGAGTGAAACTAAACGAGCCAATGCACATTGGCATGCAATCATTTGCATCAGCTGTTCAGCCACACAGCACGGGTATATAATGAGCAGCAGGTGTGATTTGCACTTCGTTTTTTTGCTGAGGAGCCGAGCCGATGAGCAACCTTCCCAGGTGGGTCGCAGCAGATGTGGCAACGGGACGTACGTCTCTTTTCCCTCCTTCTGGGAACGAGGGTTACCATATGTAACCAAGACGTTCCCTATCAGTCGGTCACTCTCATCGTACGTAGTGACCAATGAATAGGAATCCCTAGCAAAGCGCCACAGCTGCTGTACCCCATCTAGCGCCCTGTGCAAGCCTCTACCCCTTCTTGTACTGCATATGAAATATTGGGTGACTTAGCCCAAGGTAAAGACACTGGCTTCCATTTAGGAGCGGCCATGGAAGAAATACACATATGGGATCCCCGCAGTGTCACACATAAGGGACCCAGCCTAGACCCAGTTCTCAAGGATTCAACGGATAAAGGCCTAGTGCCGGACGCTCCGCCATGTCCGGGCCGACGGTGTTGGATAGGCAGGGCACGCCTTGTGCTTGGTAAGCCAAGGCAATGGCATCCACTATCCAATGGGCCATCCTCAGCTTGGAGACAACATTTCCCTTCTGCTGGCCTCTGTAACAGACAAAGAGCTGATCTGAGGTCCTGAGACTTTGATTTATGTCCACTGTCCGCCTTTCTTGGGTACAATGAAGTAGGGATTGTTGTACCATGACCTCATATCGGCTGGAGGGACCAGCTCTATCGCGTCCTTTGCCAGTAGAACTGCGATCTATGCAGAAGAACCAGGCTCGCAGAGACCGTACAAGCGAGACCAGAGGAACTGCAGGCGTACCCGCAGTGGGGGCAGCAAGGTGGAACACAGAGACATGCCTCAGGAGGCTCTCTCTGGAGGGCGGCCCGTAGCGGTGTCTGAGTGTGCTGTGCAACACTTACCTGGTTCCCCGGGGCAGGGGGTGCAGGAGAAGGCTTGGTTGCGTTCTTGAAGTGAGCACTGCAGCCCGCTGGCAACAGAAGAGGCTTATGAGATGGGTGAGGATTCTCTCCTGCCACTGCTCTCCGGGCCCTCTTCAGACCCAGAGATAGAGGAACTGCTCTTTTTTTTTTGAGAGAGAATTTGGGTAACACTATGACTCCAGTGGTGGAACAGAATTTTGACTCGCTGAGTCAAAGATTCGCTGCCCGGCCCTCACCGGGGGAGACCAGCTCCACCCATCTCCGGGTCACCTGTCTCAGGGGTGATGTTTCACCGACCACTTAAACAGCTGCTGAGAAGGGCGGTGTCATCCTCCTGCGGCGGACACAGTAGAGCAGGCTGTGGCGGAGTTTCTTTTTTCTTTTTTTTTTGGAGGGGATGACACCCTTGGCGACGAGTAGACTGAGGGGCTGCCCAGGAGGCACTCTGGTGGTACGTTGGGGGAAGCGCTTCAGTTTTGCTACTGACTGCGGAGAACTGCTGGGCCAATCCTCAACAGTGTCGCCGAAAAGTCAACCTTGTGAGATGGTAGCATTGAGAAAGAGTACTTTGACGACCTCTCACACCAGGACAGCCAGGGGCGCTTTTGGACCACCAAGGTTATAGAAGTTGTAAATGCAAATGTAATGAACTAAAATATTTTTACTAAATAATTTGGACCCCAGAAAATTGCTAGAATATCAGAGATGTGTCTTATCAAGATGTTTTAAATTTGAACTTGATATTACAAAAATGTAATATCAAATATTTTTTCCATGGTAACACAATGTCCAATTTCAAAAAGGTTTTAGTAGAATCAATTTTGAGTGTTAATGCTTTTGTTTTAAAACATGATTACTTCTTACCTTTAACGGGGGAAAGGATAATAAAAAAGCTTCAGAGATACTGACAGTTAACAGGCTATATAAAAATGTGCTAAAGCTACAAACTACTGCAAAAGTGTTATAGCCTTCAGATTATGTTTATTGTAACAATAAGAATACTGCTAGAGCAGATGAAGTATGACAGAAATGTGTTGTTGAATTGAAGTTTTTACACAAGCTTTGATTGTATCTCTATGGTGAGCTATAGTTTGTAGCACTGCCATCACAAACATTTTAAAGCCAAAAAAAAACAATGCTCATCTTTAGCACACATACATATCTTGTGAATCTTTTTAAATGTTTCATTCGCATAAAATCCAATTGTCTGTTTTGTGGCCTCAATATAAAGATGTAGACTTGCTGCATAGCTACTATCAGCTAGGCATAGGCATCGTTCTGTCATTACAAAAAGAGTCTATGGCAAGTCTGTTCACAACAGACTGTTTGTCATTTATTAATCATGAAAGCCTAGTTGTGCCTACAGCCATCCAGTGAGCTAAAACACCAAGATATGATCTGCTGTAAAATCAGAGCCGAGGGTTCCTGGTGTCCCGTGTTTGTCTGGGCATAAATCCATCATTGGAGCGGCTGGAGCTCTGGGCAGATGGTTGGCTTTAACATACAGCCACTGTTTCAGCATAACTTTCCCCCTTGTGTCCTCACGTCATCAGATCAGGCTATGATGCTCTCAGAGAGGACAGAAGAAGACTGAGAGAGAAGATTAAGGAATATAAAAATCTAAAGGTCAAAAATCTGGTCTGATAATTTATCTTATTGGAATTTTGCACTCAAAGTGATTATATAATGTTGGGTCACACTTTATTTCAATAGTCCACTTTAGACATTTTACTAACTATAAGTAACTGCAACTACATGTCAACTAACTCTCATTAGAGTATTAGTAGACTGTTAGACAGGTTAGGGTTAGAATGTTGGAGTTAGCAAAATAAGTTGACACGTAGTTGCAAAGTTACTTATAGTCAGTACAATGTCTGTTGGCATACCATCAAAATAAAGTGTTAGCAAATATTAAAGGCAGGGTAACTATGTAGAGTTGTAGACAGACACCAGTCTCTGAGAACCACAAACAAACATCAGCCACATTTTACAGTTCCTCCTAAACCAAAACAACAAGCTTATGCTGCATTCACGCCATAACTACCGTAATTAAGATATCACAACCCGTGTCATTCTACTTGGAGCGGTTTATGTCCTCAGATTTGAATTTATGCATTTCAATGGCAACACTGTCAATGGCTAAATAATTCTGCAGCAGTCAGGTGGTACAGGTCAGAGCTCTGTAAGTTATTTACATTCATTATTGTTGTAATATTATGTGCTTTGAGACATGAGTTAATTTAACACTGTTTTTCATGACGCTCTGATCTGGATGTGTGTTCATGTTTTTTGAAGAAGGCATGGCTTTGGAGACGTTCTGAAGGGAGGGTGGGATCTTATGCTTTCAAAGCTGGCTCGCTATTTAGCCTCTCTGGAATTGCCTACCCTACCTTTTAAGCAGACAGTCTAAAACTCTAATGACTGGTAGTTAACATGTAGTTGCAAGTTAGTAAGTAGAATGTCTAAAGTGGACCACCGAAATTTAGTGTAACCTAATATAGTTAGTCTCGTGTAGCTAGACTTTTGACTTTCTACATCAAGTCTGCTCCAGTTTGTGGCTTATTCTGGCCAAGACCTCAATATGCATTCTTATCCATTTAGCTGAATATCTTGTTTTTTTGTGTGTTTTTTTTACAGAACAAACCTTAAAGTTGTGATAGTCTTTTCTTCCCTATTGTGAAGTATATATGAGTGAAACGGCTTCTTGAACAAGAGCAAATGTAGGGTGGGACTTGATTTTGACCATCTTAAATTGACTTGGTTGTGGTTTGCTATTGGTCAATCTCATGTGAGTGACAGGTTGTACCGCCCACAGGCCAGTAAATATTTCATCAGAGAAGAGAAGAGATGTCCCTGCAGATAAAATTTGCTCTGTGAATAATACTGGTTGACCGATAAGAACTGACTCTCTTGTCTCTGAACTCTTTTATAATCACAACAGCGAATACACAAATCTGTCCCAAAGCATAGTGTGTTGAAATGAGTAAGGTACTCAAATGGTCTATCTATTTCCAGTAGACTTTTGAACTAATAATAATTTCCCTGTGAACTGATAAAAACCTGTGAATAGGTTGTAATGTATAAGTGAGAGAGTATTTTATATATAGGCTGTGGCTGCATCTGAAAATAGCATAATTCCCTAATATGTGACAAAACAGTATGTAACAAAAGAAGTATGTCCGAATTCACAGTACTCATAAAAGATTAGGCAAAAAGTATCTAGATGACCTACGTCTTCTGGCAAGATTCTGAAGTGTGCATACTATGGACATATTACAATCTCATGAGGCCACAGGAGAGGACTTGTGAAGAGCAGTGATTCAATGCAACTGAAGTTGGTAGGTCATGTGATAATGATGCCCCGCCCCGAAGCTGATTCTAAGGATTTCATTGGTCATACCCACATAACTCTGAAAAAATTGCTCTGCATTGATGACGTATTTTTGTAGGCCAGACCAGAAGTAGCAACACCCTGGTCCCCTCAACGAAATCCCAATAGGATTTTCCCATTGGCTTTTGGAAATAAACTAGGTGACAACAAAACTTAATGATTCTTACACAGATAATCTTCACGAATGAAGACAACTTTCATATTTAGAAGCCTAAATACAACCGGCTCAAATAAAAGGCTAAACGTATGCTATAAAGTCTTGACTTTAATGTCATCATCACTAAGCTTTCGACAACTCTTTTAGTCTTTATTGAAAACAAACTATTTCCATGAAAGTTTGCGTTTGAATAGTTGCAAGAGCGCGATGATAAGCACAACAAATATGTTTGTTGTTAGGATGTTGGATACCAGATTTGTTGCACATCCTACTATTTATTGCAGTCGATTCTTTGATATTTCTTAACACTGAACTTTGTTTGGCTGGTGAATATGTGAGTGAGTTTCAAAGCAGGATTTGAGCATGGTTTATTAAAATATATCATGCATGTATGCGACATTAACAGCACTAAATGCACTGAAATGGACTTCAAGGACTTAAAAGAGGTTTCAAAGACTCTGCTGTTGCTGAAAACCATTTATTTAAAGCCTTCATTCAATATATCTTTTGGATGATCAGTATGTTCCTCTTTATTATCTAAGTCATCTTCTGAAGGCTTCAGCCAGAGAAGAATGGTGAACAGTTTATGAAGACTGATGGCGTCCAGCAAAAGCAATGGCGTATTGGATGACGAAGCTCAGCTGCATTAATGTCAGCGCCCATCCCCCACTGACCCTGGAACAGTGCTGACAACTCATAGTGTGGGCGTCTACACAAGGTCGACATAAAGGGGCACTGACGTCAGATCAGTTACTCGCTGCTGCTCAACCGCATCATTGTGACTTCCAGAGGTGAAGGTGTACAGTGTTTGCTCGATTGGTCAGCAGAGGTTACCAGGTTCAGTGTAGTTTGTCAAAGCGTACAGAGGATTGCAGGTGAAATAAGGCCACATCCACACAAAGCCAGAGCTTTCCCTATCCGATCTTTTTTTTTCCTCGTTCTAAATTTTTTTCCGTAAACACGGCATCGTCTCAAGAAATATATGCGTACACACAAAACCACTGAAACCGACTTAAAACGATGTGGTATACATGCCAGACCAGTATGTGGCGCTGTAATTCTACCACAGAGATACCCTAAACAAGGAGAAAAAGATTTAGACTATGCACATAACTTTGCGCGCTCTATACGATCCCAACACGACAGCAAGGTGAAGACGAAAATTGCTCACCGTAGTAGCATAGGAGCAGAAGATTTTGCTTTAGTAAAGCTAATAGGCTCAGTAGCTTCTGCAGCACAATCACAAGCATATAATCCACCATTGTTGTTGCTGTTACGTGTGACGTAGTGGCGTGTGACTAATGCTGACACGTGGTGTGATGACATCATTTGTTTCACAAAATGTATGGATTGGCCGTACACACGAAAACACAGGGGTGTCGGTTTCAGATTTATCCACTCTGGGACCCGGTTTAAAAAAATAGTGGTCGCAGTGTCCCAAAACGCCGAATCCGTCTGGACGAAATGCCAATACGATACGCTAAATGCGTCTCCATGTGGACAGGGCCTAATTCTTGTACATTTCCTGCCTGCTTTTATCTTCTTCATCCTATGCTGTATAAATTCTTGGTTTAATAACCATCATGGCAGCTATTGAATTTTGTTGTCAGATAGTTTTGTCAAATTTTTATTTTACCTGTTTATAGTGTTTGTGGCATGGCTGTCAAAGTTTCTTAGTTTTCAAATGATAAAACAAAAATACATTAAAGACATAAAATGGCATTAACCCTTAAATGCTTGAATGTTTCGCCAATCATTATTAAATGGTCTTTAGCGACCCGGATCTATATCTAACACGGATGGATCTCTAACTGCCACAATTGTATAAAACTCTCCTGATATTTTAATAAAAGAACAAAAACAAAAGAAAAATGAAAGCATATTCCGTTACCTTTTGGAACTTGGAAAGAGTTTTACCATGATCACTGTCCTCGTCAGAGCTCATTTCCCAATACATTCAGCATCTGGCTCATATGCGTTATATTCACTATCATAATCAAGGTTTTTAAAATCAATATTTTGATAGCTGTCAGCTTCTTCACCAGATCTACCATCAAGTGACAGTGACAGTAATATTTAATTGTGTTCAGTATTTGCTCTGCATAAAATCACTGAACCATTTCAAGTTTTGCTGATGATACTTCCTATTCTTTTTTTTTCTGTCTGCAGTAACTATGAGTGAAACATCACTTCATCATTGTGTATCAGACATTAACACCTTGTGGAATAAAGGTGAATTGCACTTATTCAGTCATGAAAGATTCAAGTAGTGTTGCACAGAAAAAATATACTTACACTATTACACACCTCGGGTCATTAGCGATTCTATACACTTTTTACAAAAAATCTATTAGAAAACAGACATTCTTTTATATTTTTGTCTTATTGTTTATAATGAATAGATTGTGGAATACTAAGAAGGTTGATTTTTAACTGATGTTAAAATTAGTGAAGGGGACGGTTGTAAATGAGTCCCGGGTGAATGAAACCCGAGGTTTGCGTTAAAGGGTTAAAGGGCATCTTGCAGGTAAAAAAAAAGAAATTCTAAATTAATACATAACAACATAAGGGCACCAACTTAGTAGATAAAGTGAGCGTTTCTTTGACTGCTTGTAAAAAAACGCTTTTTTTCAGCATCGCGTCATTTTACGTCACACGAGGGAGTTGTACAGGTCCTTCTAAAAAAATTAGCATATTGTGATAAAGTTCATAATATTCCATAATGTAATGATAAAAATTCAACTTTCATATATTTTAGATTCATTGCACACCAACTGAAATATTTCAGGTCTTTTATTGTTTTAATACTGATGATTTTGGCATACAGCTCATGAAAACCCAAAATTCCTATCTCAAAAAATTAGCATATCATGAAAAGGTTCTCTAAACGAGCGATTAACCTAATCATCTGAATCAACTAATTAACTCTAAACACCTGCAAAAGATTCCTGAGGCTTTTGAAAACTCCCAGCCTGTTTCATTACTTAAAACCGCAATCATGGGTAAGACTGCCGACCTGACTGCTGTCCAGAAGGCCATCATTGACACCCTCAAGCAAGAGGGTAAGACACAGAAAGAAATTTCTGAACAAATAGGCTGTTCCCAGAGTGCTGTATCAAGGCACCTCAGTGGGAAGTCTGTGGGAAGGAATAAGTGTGGCAAAAAACGCTGCACAACGAGAAGAGGTGACCGGACCCTGAGGAAGATTGTGGAGAAGGACCGATTCCAGACCTTCGGGGACCTGCGGAAGCAGTGGACTGAGTCTGGAGTAGAAACATCCAGAGCCACCGTGCACAGGCGTGTGCAGGAAATGGGCTACAGGTGCCGCATTCCCCAGGTCAAGCCACTTTTGAACCAGAAACAGCGGCAGAAGCGCCTGACCTGGGCTACAGAGAAGCAGCACTGGACTGTTGCTCAGTGGTCCAAAGTACTTTTTTCGGATGAAAGCAAATTTTGCATGTCATTCGGAAATCAAGGTGCCAGAGTCTGGAGGAAGACTGGGGAGAAGGAAATGCGTGAAGTCCAGTGTCAAGTACCCACAGTCAGTGATGGTCTGGGGTGCCATGTCAGCTGCTGGTGTTGGTCCACTGTGTTTTATCAAGGGCAGGGCAGATTTTGGAGCACTTCATGCTTCCATCTGATTTCATTTTTCAGCACGACCTGGCACCTGCTCACAGTGCCAAAACCACTGGTAAGTGGTTTACTGACCATGGTATTACTGTGCTCAATTGGCCTGCCAACTCTCCTGACCTGAACCCCATAGAGAATCTGTGGGATATTGTGAAGAGAAAGTTGAGAGACGCAAGACCCAACACTCTGGATGAGCTTAAGGCCGCTATCGAAGCATCCTGGGCCTCCATAACACCTCAGCAGTGCCACAGGCTGATTGTCTCCATGCCACGCCGCATTGAAGCAGTCATTTCTGCAAAAGGATTCCCGACCAAATATTGAGTGCATAACTGAACATAATTATTTGAAGGTTGACTTTTTTTGTATTAAAAACACTTATTTTATTGGTCGGATGAAATATGCTAATTTTTTGAGATAGGAATTTTGGGTTTTCATGAGCTGTATGCCAAAATCATCAGTATTAAAACAATAAAAGACCAGAAATATTTCAGTTGGTGTGCAATGAATCTAAAATATATGAAAGTTTAATTTTTATCATTACATTATGGAAAATAATGAACTTTATCACAATATGCTAATTTTTTGAGAAGGACCTATATGTGTGCTCTGCGTCAGCTCAGTGCTGAGTAGGTTGGTATTCAGTAAGAGCGGTCGTGAGTCAGTTTTTTTGGGTAGTTTTCGTATTTTAATTTATCATCATCATGGTAAATTCCTGCCTGAAGTCTGAGTACGCTATGTGTAGCACGGATTCAGACAGCATGCCTCAAATCCAGGATGCTGCGTTAGGCACGTTACATCTGCTGGCCGCGGGGCGAGGTCCTCGACCAGCGACAAAAACGCGCTCACCTCCCTACAACACAAGCTCTCCACCACAGTTTGCATGGGACGACAACGCCCACACAGACACCTGCCAAACACAGTGACACAGACGCTTACTACTCATTCCCTCTCCCGGTAAGCCTGATGGTGTCAATGACTATCAATCACGAGCAAAACTAGTTGGCACAATCAACAGTAATCACACTGAAGACATGACCAGCCTACTCGGCGTCGGCTACGTTTGCAAACAACATTTTCACCGGAGAAAAAGGTAAAAGCTTAGAAATAAACACTATGGGTTCACAGGTGGGACTGTCAAGTTAACCCATAGCTAGCACAACGACATAATCACTGTCACTAGATATAAAGAAAACGTTGTGTTTCACTCGATGCTATTCACTGACAGTAAAAAAAAAGTTGTTATTGTATGCACTGCTGTTCATAGACTACTAGCTCCAGCGGTCATTGCTGTGTTTCTAAATGGGAGCAACTCACCAGGACACTCCACCAACTCTCCAGTCATTCTCCTCTGACCATGCATTTATTTATTAATTATATGGCTGTGGGCCATCATAAATGTTAACTGTGGGTCTTGCCACCTCTTCCTCATCCCAGTTAGACGCCATAGTCAGTGGTAGAACTAGTTCTAGTAGCTGAGAAAGGCTGAGGCTATCATTTTGGAGACATTTCTAACTTTATATACATATCTTGACTGCTTTATGTACCCATTAATCGACAGTGGTGTTTAACCTGCAAGATGCCCTTTAATCAAAGAACCCTGAAAAAGAAATGTATTACGGTTTTCTCAAAAATATTAAGCAGCACAATTTATTCAACATTGATAATAATTATTTTGCACCAAATCAGCATAATTACGATGATTTCTGAAGAATCATGTGACACTGAAATCTGGAGTAATAATGTTGAAAATTCAGCTTAGCATCACAGGAATAAATAACATTTAAAAAAAACATTAAAGTGAAAAAAAAGTTATTTAACAGTTATTTAGTAAAACATATATTACACGGTATCTGAGTTGTGGTGCTCATGTAAGCAACTTAAGCTTGAATCTGACTTGCAACATTTTTCTGCAATGTTTCCTGTCATATATGTGCTATCCCATCCACAATTACAATTTTGACGTCAAACCTAAGCATTCAAACATGTGACTAAAGCCTCCATTCATACATGGAGGTTTGCTACTAAAATTGGAATTAATACATGATACTGTTGCAGTCAATCAGGATTACCCATCCCACTGAAAGCATGTTCTCCGTTTCTCGATACTCTCCTCTGTGTATCTAACTGGTCAGTATTTATTAATGTGAAGGGAGGCTGATGCTTGGATTATAGCATGTGTGACTAAATGTAATGGTTCTGTAATAAAGGGAGTGTCAATCTTGCTGTCATTACCGTCATTAAAGCTACTATTGGATATCTGCCTTGTGCAGAAAGCAAACATCTGGCTAACAAAGAACCAGTACAGTGCATAAAACACACACTCGCACACATACAACTCACTCTGAACTCCATCATATGTCAGAGTGTATTGTACTTCCTCCCAGTCTATTTTTAGAAGCCAGTAATCCAGTACATATTAGTCTAAATCTCATGCCATGCTCTGTGCTGCACAAGGACACACTGCAGTCTGATTTATGTTTTCATTGACCCTTTGTATTATATTTTATGCACTAAACCTGCTTTAACTGTGGCCCAAGCTGTACATCTGTTCAATCCTGAGTGCAGTTTTAAATTCCAGTGAAATTCCAGTAAATGACGTGGATATGTGGATACCACCCAAATCTACCACCCTAATCTCTGTTAAAATGGTCCAGTGGCTTAAATAACATTCCTGGAGTGCATTAGTGCGTGAACGATTGCATGTATGGCCGATGTTGTGCCTTGTGGGCTTTTTGCTTTTTACATTTCATTTGTCAGCTAACAATGTACAGCAGTGGATATAAGAGAATTCTGTCCTTTTCTGATACAAAAAATGTAATTGCCATAGTATTTCAAACTCATGTTTAAAGATATTTAAATAGACAAAAATCTATTTTAAAAAGGAATCATATTTTTGATCAAATTACCGCAGTCTTGGTGAGCCTAAGGCTCGAACATAACTTACAGACCCCAAACTGTTAAATGGTAGTGCATATATAAAAAACGTTATAAAAGTTATGTTGTAAAATAGTTAGTTTGGTCAGTTTACATAAAAAATAATAGTGCCTGTAGTTCAAGAAACATCCATATAAGGTGCATGTCTGTATGTCAGAGATCACTCAGTGTATTATAGTGTAGAAGAGTCAGTTCAGACACCTTTGCATTGTTGATCACCTGACTGGACGGAGGTATCGGCTAGCAGCAAGTCAGCAGGATGGAGAGCTTTGTGTGTGTGTCTGTGTGTGTGTGTGTGTGTTTGTTTGTTTAAGCCAGAACTAAGTCATTGTGCTTACCGAATGCCTCTGAAATCCTGCCTGTGTGAATTTTATTTCACCTTGCTATTCACCTTGCTTATTCAGCTTTTTATGTCCTGTCTCACTTATTATTATAATTATGCCTGACAGAAATGTCTAAATCTCTTATAAAAATGAACAAACTGAATAATTGTAATTGCAAAACGGTACAGAGGTTAGCGAATTATGAAGGTCCTTTAGGGGTCCTGTAATGTTCTTTTACATTTTCAACTTCGTTTAGTGTGTAATGTTGCTGTTTGAGCATGAATCATGTCTGCAAAGTTACACAGCACAAAGTCACTCCAAAGGGAGTTATTCTATATATCAGTTTCTGAACTCCCTGAAATGCCTCCATTGTAGTCTTGAGTTTTCTTCCAGGAATGAACACGCCTCAATATTCCTTATTTAAAGGGGTCCGTGGTTATGATTTAACTTTTTTAACTTTAGTTAGTGTGTAATGTTGCTGTTTGAGATTAAACAACATCTGTAAAGTTACGACGCTCAAAGTTCAATGCAAAGGGTTAGGGTATTCTTTTACAGAAACTGCTTTTAAGGACTACATCAAATGGCTGGTAGGGACTACACAAGCTTCCTCCTGGGTTAGTGACATCACGATCCCTAAAATTTACATTATATAATGTAAATAAATAAATTAAAAACATTTGTCCTAAGGCTGACGAACTTAGAGAGGTTAAAATTTATTTTCAACACTGTTCCTGAATATTATAACCTCAGTGTTTGTCTATGCACTGGACATTTTACGGAGAACAGCTTCCAGAAGAGAGTACAGTGCAGGCCATACGCACAAAAGCTTCCCCTGAAATACATTTTGTCGGGACAACATGTGTTGTTTATAGATCACAAGTATATGTCATTTTCTTGTAGTTGTGTTTTCTATTAACAGTTCCAATTACAAGATTTATGTAGTTGCTATGATGTAAACGAAGGGCAAAGCTTTGCCTCTGCTAGCCTGCTAACTAACATTACAGTATTGATGTAGTGTTTATAGCTTTTGTAAGCTCTTGCTTTTGGAAGATTGTATTCACCGCCCTTTAGGAAAATTATCCATGATTTTGTGATCGATTACTGTCTGAATTACCATAGTTTTCTGACAAATATGATTGTAACGTGAGAGATGTGAGACCGGTGCGTCTCACAGGTGTCATTCATTAACACTCACGCCACCGGCCTCGCGCCGTTCTCTCACGTCCCTCGTCCTGCTCTCCACAATGATTAAATGTTGGATGATCATATCTATAAGAAAATGACAAAAAAACAACAACATAGTACTCTGAAAACGACACATTCAACTTAGGAGAGAGGAGCTGTAATAATGAAATATTTGGAAAAAAGTGTGTTTTTGAACAATCAAGCATGAAACGCATATTCTAGTACTCTCTAAAAACAAATTCAAGACTTTGTAAAAGTGCATAATAGGACCCCTTTAAATAATTCCCACCCAAGGCATTCACAAAAAAGGTGGTTATGCTAAGGCCATGACATTTCCAAAACATGCTTGAAATGGTGAACCAATCACAACACACTGGTCTAGCCGACCAATCGGGCACATTGTGCTTTTCAGAAGGATGTTTCATAAACCTAGCTAGACTTGTCTTTTCTGGGTGCTTCTCATTTCTTAATTTGTGCATCCTTGTTTTCTTTTCTTTCCTTGCATATTAGCTCCACTTCGGATGCGAGGGAAGGATACACATGTGCATCCTCGCTCATGACTTCCTCACTCCACGTTCCTCGACTCCTCACGGTGCAATTAGAGCATTGAGATGTCCTTCAAGATTGCTGAGTTCAATCGGGCTGAAGGACGGAGGAGTGAGGAAACGAGGAAGCTTCAACTTCAGTATCGAGAAGCTCACTCAGACTCTGTTTACTGAACACTTCCTCATACGAACATACGCATACAAAATGACCAATGAGAAAGGTTGTTACTAACCCAAGTACTATTTCTCACAGGAGGGGCTTCAAGAGACAGGAACTAAACAGAGCGTTACTGAGAGACAGAGAAGAGAGGTGCTGCAACAATGCAAATTATGTGAAAAATAATTTTAAACATTATAGCACCAAAATCTATTCTAGTAGACATCGAAAAACAAAATTAAGACTTCATAGGCATAATCAGTGCTCGAAGTGGGGCGGTACTCACCGGTACGCAGTACCGGGACTTCTACATTTTACTCTTAAGCGTACCTGCACTTTTTCTTGCGTACCGCTACTTCTCGCATGTAGGCGGTACTCGACCACTGACAGAAAAGGGGCCAGTGTCACGCCCGTTGATATACTTCGTTTGCAGTGCGTATTTTTTCCGCACCCATGTTAACAGGTTCGAGCTTTCACACAGCACGCGCATGCGGTCCGTCAATGCGCTCCTGGTGCTGTGCGTATACAGCAATGCAGAGATCGTTCCGAGTCTATTTTTGCTGTGCTGCACGCGGTGAATTAAAGTGACAGCTCATGGTTGGTGGTCAAAACACAGATTAACATGAAAATATAATAATCTCACCATAAATGCATTTAATTAAATAAAATGTAGTAATCTAAATGTATTTTTGGACTTGCAGGCTTGGAGGAGTTCCGTTTTCGCACGCACGTACACACGCATGACTTGTTTTAATACATTTATGTTGTTAATAAATAACAATAAGTTTTGTTATAAGTTTCCTCTTTAAAAACCAAAAACAGGCAGATTAATTCTAACGGTCAGTGACAAGGTGGAAAACTATCCCGTGGGCCAAAATTGGCTGTTTTTAGAGCAAAAAACTTACTAAATACTTTTTTTTTTTGAAATAAGGAGAAAGACTATCAGACAAACGATAAAAAGCTCATGTTCACATGAATGTGGAGCAAAGCAGGGCTGCTTTTCAAACTCAGCTCTATTCAACAGAGATATCCATGGCAACCAGCTGCAATCTGCAGCCTTGATCTACATGATGAGAATGAATTCCTGGCCGGAGCAGATGACTCGGTTCCGGTGTTTCCCTCGACAAGAGTTGAGCTTGTAGAGAATCAGGCAAAACATATATTATCTAAACATTAATCTTGAAAGGATCCAAATGATCAAATGCAATACACACAAAAAAAGCTAACAATAGACCCATAATATATTTAATATCTCACATTAATGATCAAATAAATAAAATAGAGCATTTTTACATTAGGTGGAGTAAAACTTTAACTTGACATTTATTTTCAAATTGACCCAACAGTGTGTGATTTAAAAAAAAAACAGTTAAATGCATTTATTTATGAATTCCTCAAAAAAATTGTTTCTTACCCCCATCATTATGTTTTTTCATATTTCTTGGTCATTTTTGTGAAGAAAAGTCCAATACGGGTAATTTTGACCACCTTTATGCAATAGTGTAGGTTTTTCGTGCATTCATTAAAGGGTTAAGTGTTAAGTGGCCTTATTTTTTATTTTATTAATGTTATTTTTGCAAGTACAGTTTCTAAAAAAAAATATATACTTTTAAACTTTGAAGTACACTACAAGTGTAGATTCAATACAATTAAGCACAATTAATTCTTTATTTTTTTATTTTTTATTTAGGGTATGTTTACACAACAACGCTAGTTTTTCCTTTGAGTTTTCCATACAGATTGTCAAAATGATCCCCATACACACGGAGCCGTGAAACCGACTAAAAACGTTGTTTTCTGCTGCCAGGCCTTTAGATGGCGATGATACACTGCACAGTATGCAGTTAAGCTATATTTTCATTCCAAACATTGTAGCGATGGGTCTTTCATGAACAGTCCGTTCATTGCGTCTTTCACGTGACAAATGAACGAAAGACTCAGAGGGTAAAGCAATTATTTATGTTCCCTGTAAATTATATTTGACAGCATTATAATCATTTCTTAATTCAGAATATGATAAAGATTGCGTAGATGGACGTATTCTGGGAATTTGTCTGTTAAAAGCAAATACATATAAAGCCACTTAAATTAACAAAATGACTCAAACAAAGATTTGTTCATTTTGATGAACACGATCGAAGTGTTCAGTAAAAGAGAGTCAGTAAAATGATCCGAACTTTCAATCACTAAAACATAGCCATACATTTCCCCTCTGTTTTGTTTTTCTAGCAGAGGATTCTGGGTAGTTGAGTGGTTGTGAGGCTACGTGGCGGTTGTTGGCCTACTTCACCTGACAACAATGGGGAGAGAGGGAAGAGAGGCCACAAATCTCATAATCCACCATGACTCTGAACCTGGGATGATTAAAAAACCAAGCCTGAATAATGCACTCTGCTTTAAATATACAATCACAACCCAAATACTCCTAATGGGCTCACCAGAGAGGCAGCGAGGAAAAAAACAGAAGACATGAAAGTGGAGCAAACAATCTGGCAGAGCTAAATCTGCTCAGGGTGGTTATAGAAGGACAGACCCAAGCAGCTTTGTATTTGAACATCATTTTAGTTATTCTCATATGCTGCGACATATGAGAAACACGATGACTGGCGAGATAACATGATTATAATAAGATGCATAGTAAGATTTTTTTTGTTTTTTGGCGATTCCTGTATAGACACACAAACAAAAAACATATAGGTCAATGACAAATAAGGGTATCCAAAATTAATGAAAAAAGAAAAATCTTTATACCACATATTTTTTTTTGTGACTATAAAAGGTCATAAAGATTAAATAGACTTTCCACTGTATAGCATAACTTTCTATTCATAAAATATCTAAACTGTTTTCAACATTGAGAAAAATAATAAATGTTTCTTGAGCAGCAAATCAGCATTTTAGACTGATTTCTGAAGGATCACGTGACACTGAAGACTGGAGTAATGATGCTGAAATTCAGCTTTGCCATCACAGGAATAAATTACATTTAAAACATATTAAACTAGAAACGGTTGTTTTAAATTGTAATATTATTTGACAATATTACTGGGTTTACTGTGTATTTGATCAATTAATTGCAGCCTTGGGAAACATTAGAGACATATTTCATGAACATTAAAAAATCTTACCCCAAACTTTAAAACACTTGACCTTTGACTCAACATAGTGTCGGCCCACATCTGGGCTGTGTGGAATCCATGTGTACCAGATGTGGGCCGGATCTGGGCAGACTCTATGTTCCTGTCCGGGAACCTAACCTTACAATCTCAAAGAGGTCAAATCTTATATTTAAAAGAGTTGTCCTATCTCTGTGTTCTCATTTTACTTTAAATCTCCCCAAAAATCTAAGAGAGAGAGAGAGAGAGAGAGAGAGAGAGAGAGAGAGAGATGGTGAGGTAGGACATTTTTGGAGTTTAAATCATGTGCATATTTGGGACTTTAAAACAGCATTTGCACAAAAACTGATCACTAAACTGAAACTGAGTGATGATAGTTGGTTGAACATTGACATATTAGGCTTCCCTGGCAAAATATCTGAAATAAGCCAATTCATATTAAATATTAATCCAAATTCCAGTGCTTTATTTGAGTCATGGGTGTTATCTTTGTGGCCTTTTTACAGAAACAGAAAGAAAAATGGCCAGATACCACAATTGAAAAAAAAAATACATGCCTTCGAGCAAACAATTGATCCATTAAAAACAGTTTTAATAAACTGATTCGGTGCTCAAGAAACATTTGTAAAACAAAGTAAAACAGCATTTATTTGAAATAGAAATATTTTGTAACATTTTAAATGTCTCTACTGTCACTTTTGAATAATTTAACACATTCATTGCTGAATAAAATTACTAATTTCTTTTATTTTTATTTTCCACAGACGAAAACAAGCCAAACAGGTTTGAAACGACACGGGGACAAGTAAATGATGGCAGAATTTGAATCTTAGGTTGAACTAACCCTTTAATACCCATTTAAAACCCATTAATCTTATGACAGTTTTAATGCAATTGCAGCATAAATGCAATAAACGGTCTATAAATAATAAATACCAATTCAGATGCATCCTCTGAAAAAATATCATGACCGTTCTAGCCTAAATGTTTATGTGTATAAATTCTGTTGAATCAGATACAATCTTTCTTTCTAAAGCATTTTTTGTTGTTGCAATGTCTATTTGATACTTTTCTCATTTAACACATGATTTTAAAAGATCTTTTTTTTATATTACAGTTTTTTGAGTCCCACATGTTATCCGTGTGACCTTTTCACAGAAATCAAACAATCGAGGGACTGAACGGATTCACCCCCTATAGTGACAGGGTTATCTCCCTCCCAGTGCTTGCTGGGTAACAGTTGTGGGCACATTCAGGTGTCAGCAGATCTCTGTTGTTGGACGTCAGTGCCGATATTTCATGGCGTGACAGCGTGTCCCTTCACACAGCAACCTCCAAAGGCCGACGTCAGCTGGACATGACGAGATGTGTCACACCGCATGACCAGCGCAGTCTGGAGACGGGGACAAAGCCTGCATCATAATGTTTTCAGGGCGCGCAGAGACGATAAACCCCGTGGTCAGGCTGGAAGTCTACAGTGTGATCGTTTGATTGATGCGTCAGTCAAAGTCGAGGTTGACAAGAGAGCATTTCAGCGCAGATGTCCTGTCGTCGGCAGGATCATTTCCATTGGGATGGGGTTGTTGGCTGCTGGTTGTTGAGGCTTTGGGCTGGTAGTTCAAATGTAGCAGCTTTAATCTGCGTTAGGCATGTTGACTGAGAGTTAGTAAGAGAACGCTGTCATCGCCGTACCCTTGAGCGGGGCACTTAAAAGTGAGGTTGCTCCAGGAGAAACGTTCTAGCGAAGTGTAGTGTAAATAGCTTTGGATTAAAAGCCTCTGCTAAATGACAAGAAATGTTCTGAAGTTTCTGGGAGACATTGCGAAACCATTAATGTCCATCACTTTAAAATTTAATTTATTTATTGGTTAATGAGTGTCCACAATAAAGAGAAGTGCAAATCTTTTTCAAATTTAATTTAAAACACGTGCCAAATCATATAAATGTACTTTTTGTATTCATGTTGATTTTATACTGTAAATGTAAATGTAAATGCATGACTCTGGCCAAATGTAAATGTTTTCTATACCATTTAAGAACATTTTTAATTTAATTACTTTAATGTCAAATAATAATATTTTCCATGTTTTCTTTACACATGTGAGTAGAGTACATGAAACATATATATATATATATATATATATATATACACTGCTGGAAAAGTTTAATGTTTTACTCACCAAGGCTATATTTGTTTGATAAAAAAAACCCCAGTAATATTGTGAAATATTATTACAGTTTTCTATTTGAATATATTATAAAAAGTCATTTACTCTAGTCTTTAGTGTCACATGATCCTCTGGAAATAATTCTGATGATTTGAGGCTCAAGAAACATTTATTATTATTATCAGTGTTGAAAACAGTTATATATGGTACCTGAAAACAGGTATATATGTATATATACCACTGAGACCGCCATGCCTCTAGGGGTCTTTGGTAAACCCATTTACATGCATGACTCTGGCCATTTAGGTTGGGAACATGTACAGTAACAGCATTAGTGGCGAGTCCTTGTCACCCTGATGTCTCTGTTGGGTATCAATCAGACAAGCGGGGGAGGGTCTGGCATCTGTGTTTAATGCATGTGGTACCTGATGGATCACCCTTGTGTCACTGCGCTAGTCTTCTGGCATCTCCTCTTTTAGCGGTTCTCCGTCAGAAACCAGCAATGGCCAGAACGAGATGATCGACACGGCCACAGATGGATTCGGCACACACAAACACATTCACACACACGTGATGTGCATCTCTAACATTGATTGGGATAAGTGTAGCCTTTGGGTGTTTGAGCACCATCAAAACCGTTGCAGATTCATGGTCTACAGTAATATTTCAGACAGCAGATGAAAGTCTAAATCCAGATTGGCTCCGCCTTAGTGATTAATAATATATTTTGGTAACAATAATATTTGTTAACATATTTTTGTTCATGTTATGTTAGTAAATGGGATCCAAATCAACAGTGGACCTTACTGACTTTCATTATATGGGCAAAAAAACAAAAAAAAAACAAACAAAAAAAAAACCTTACTGAAAAAACTAACAAACAAAAAACAGGACCTTACTGATTTTAAATTTATGGACAAAACAAAACAAAATAAAACAGATTTGGAATGACATAAAGTTGAGCAAATGATAACATATTTTTGATTTTACTTTTGAGTGAACTATTATTTTAATCGCTGTGCAATGGGTTTTTCTTAAAGAAACAGTAGAAATGTACAGTCTGCTTATTTTTAAAGGTACGAGATTGAGTGGAAAAAGGTATAAAAATAGGCCTAAAAATAGTAAAATAAAATGATTTTAAGTATAATTTGACTGAATTATGTACTTGTATATTTCCTTTTATAATGGCATAAAAGTAATACTTCTGGGAACGGTATTATTTTATCTTAATAAAGAGAATTCTCACCATTAGCTTGCTCTGTTGTTACTCTATCTCTCACTTCTCAGCATAAGAAATAATATGCTGATAATCAGTGCTGATAATATGGAGCTGTCTCAAACACTCCAGTTTGGAGTGAGCTGTCACACAGAGACTCAGGAGTTACTGTGCCTTCATAAATTCAGTCTTGTGTGCTGGTCGGGGGCTATTATCTTATTGATTGCTTATTTTCATTAGGGCTTGGTCAGGGAGGGGACCAATAAATCACCCATAAATCCTTGCATAAGTTGTAATTCAAGGCTCCGCATCCCCTCCACCCTCCGAAAGGCCAGCTGTTACCTGAGGTCTGCTCCAGAGAGCAACAAGGATATTTGGTCAGTTCACTTGCTTGGGTTTAAGCTGCCATCACAAGATGTTTTTTGTTTAAGCTGAAAAAAAGCTCAAAAATCTATCACCTCATTGAATCTCACCTTAGATTGGAAACGTAACCCAATAAAACGTGATCTACAGCGGCTGCTTTAACCCTAACCATTCATCCTCAGAGATGGAGAGGCTCTGACAATCACATCACTGATAAGTTCAACAGTTTCGCTTGCTCCTTTTTAAGGTAGTGTATTTAAAATAGCATTTGGTACGAAAATAGCTAAATGTGACATCAATCAACCAACCAACCAACCAACCAACCAACTAACCAATCAATCAATATTGCCTGAAGAGCTGGGATAGGCTCTCTACACAAAACAAGCAATTTATTAATGTTATCTTTTTTTATTTATTATTTATTATTTAGCATTCATATTTGTTTTGCTATCTGTTATTGAGTTATTTTACTATTGTCATTATGACTTGCAGTAGTGTTTTTTTTCTTTTTACTTGAGGTTGTTTAAATAATATTTTGGTGATGATAATAATGAAGTATATTTCAATTCAAAAACCTTTCCTATTTATCTTTTTTGTTTACCATAACTATAACTGATTCAGCAGGGTTTTTTTATTACATTAATAAACAAGTTCTCTTACGAGAGTATCTCTCGCACTGCGTAATATCTTACGCTATGGGGAAAACCTCTTTTCCACGAGATATTGAAGCCAAAAATTATCCTTAATTTTGAATTAATGTAAAACGCTGTGCAGCAGCATGCAGACATAGGCAAGACGGCTTGCGCGCCTATTGGCTGCCCTGCGGCAACAGCAGCAGCCTATCGAGAGAGGCTCTGCGTGACACATGTCCAATGGGGGCATTTCGAGCCCATTTCGTCACGTCCCACCAGAAAGGGCGTGGTCTCGCCCTATAAACATAGTTCGATTAGGCTGGTACAACTGATTTTCATCTCTTCAGCGAAGCATCTGCATCGCTGGATCCGTAGTGAGAAGCCACGCCTTCTTAGAAAAAGCACACAGCGGGATGAGCCTTAAGTCTGAAGTCGCTGGCATCGCCGCCTTTAGCCGCCGTACCTGCTACGCTTTCCGGCGTAATATCCTTTTCTGCAAGTGTGTGTGTGTGTTCGCCGCTGCGACACACAATTTTTCACTGTCTCTCTCCCTCTCCTAAAAGAGCTGCGTCTTTTTCAAGATGCATAGATCCTGCGGCTCGTGCCTAGCCACACTCAGTGAAGAGGATCGCCATGTCATCTGCGTTTTCTGCCTGGGTGAGGATCATGCGGCTCTCGCTCTCGTTGACGGCGGATGCCCTCACTGTGAGCTACTGCCGATGGTGACTCTGAGGACTCGCCTGGCATCATTCTCAGAGCCTGCACTTCAGCCCGCTGTAGCGCCACGCCGTAAAAGCGCCGTGCCCAGCGCGGCCCCGAGCCTTCTCCTGCCCGCCAAAGCTCGCCGGTTCGCCTGCCAGCTTCACCGGCATCGCTCGAGTCCCTTACCGACGGACAGCAGCCGCCGTCTGCCGCCGCTTCCGCCATTGAGGTTGACGAAACAGCCCCGAGCCTTCTCCAGCCTGTGATAGCTTGCCGGTTTGCCCGCCAGCTTCACCAGCTTCACTCGAGTCGCTCGCTGACGGACAACGGCCGCCGCGCGCCGCCGGTTCCGCCGTTAATGACGACGAGATAGCTGCATCTGTAAAGAAGGCCAGCTGCTCTATCCTGGCGTCTGACAGTGAGGACTGGGCGAGCTCTGTGGACCTTCCCTCCTCTGCCCGCGAGTCGTCCGGGAAACGGGCCAGCATCAAAACCGCTGCGCGGCTAGCTTTCTTTACGTTACAAGAAAGCTACCCCGCCCCCCGTGGACATGCGTCACCGGCGAAATGAGGAAAGAGTGTGTTTTGGTCCTGCTGAGGCCGGACCAATCTTCATTTCTCAAACATTTCTCAGCTCCTCTTAGTTTGAGCGGCTGAAAATGTCAATATTGCAGCAATGAGCCTGTTGTATAACACGCACGCCTGTAAACAAACGCCAACACACACAAACTGTGATGATGCTCCGTTATCTGGTCGAGCTATTTTAAGCTCTTGTCGTTTCCCTCTGTGGCTCAGTGACGAAACCCAAAGCCTTCGCACGGGAGACCCGTGTTCGATCCCAGGTCTCGCAGCAGGTAAAATTTAGTCTCGCCGCGGCCAGACTTGCACCGAAACTTTTCGCTCGTTCAGTTCCAAGAAAATGCGACTGTTCCAGTGTATTTCGCAAATGCCATTTTTACGGCGACCCAGATAAATCCCAAAAGAGTGTATTTTCTGGTATTCCGGCCACGGCCGATGGTGTTATGAGTGTTGTAAGAATGCCCACGTCTCAGTGCCCATTCCCACACAAAGACACAGCCCGCCACAGTTCAGGGCTAGCACAAATAAAATCGATTCATGTTGATTGTGCAAAAATGTAGTGAATGTGCCCACCACACAGTGCCCACAAACACTACACGATGCGTGTCCCTCGTTTTCTGTAAAAACGAAACCGACACACATTCGGTCAGCACAAGCCGACGGTGTTCTCAGTGCAGTGAATGTGCCCGCCGTCCCGCGCCCACATTCCTTCACAGACACGCTCAACCCCATGGGGTTTGTCCCGCTTGCTCTCTCTCCACAACCTGTCATAGAGAATTTGAGCGTGACCAGGCTGCCTGCCGTGATCGGCACGCCTCCCGCCTCGCACATTATGAACACAGTGTTTATGTCTCAGCACACCGAAGCTCTGCAGCCGCCGCTATGCCGCGGCCAGAGCCCGGATTTCATTCTACCCCTAGCTATTCACGCAGATGCGTGGGCAAAGCTTCCCAGGGTATCAGAATGGGTGTTGAACACTATAAAAAGAGGCTATTCGCTACAGTTCGCTCGACGTCTCTGGCGTTGCACGGTGCGAGTCGAAACCACGGTAAACAACGAAGTATCTCATCTACTTCGAGCCGAAATAGCGAAACTGCTGAGCAAAGGGGCCATAGAACCTTACAGCAGATATTTTCTGGTGCCGAAAAAAGACGGGGGTCTCAGACCCATTCTAGATCTGCGACAGCTGAACAGAGTGCTTATGAAGCGCCAGTTCAGAAAGCTGACAACCAGGAAAATCCTCGCGAGAGTGCGCCAGGGAGACTGGTTTATGTCAATAGATCTGAAAAATGCCTATTTCCAAATACAAATAGCGTCACGTCACAGGCGATTCTTGAGATTCGCCTTCGAGGGCCAGGCATATCAATACACAGTCCTACCGTTTGGCCTATCCCTAGCACCCCGTACATTTACGAAGTGCATGGACGCTGCCCTCGCAACCCTGAGACTTCAGGGAATGCTAGTTTTGAACTACTTGGATGATTGGCTGATTCTAGCTCGATCACATTCAGAGCTCATAGAACACAGAACCACATTACTCGAGCATCTCAAGAATCTGGGTCTCACAATCAATTGGGCGAAGAGTTCGCTGTTTCCCAGCCAGAAAATCTCTTTTCTGGGAACAGTGCGGGACTCCCTGTCTATGACAGCATGTCTGTCGCCAGAGTGAGAACTGGACATTCAGCGCGCCGCGAAATTCTTATGCCGCGGCTCTATAGTCCCGCTCAAAAGGTTTCAGAAAATGCTGGGCCTCATGGCCTCGGCATCTTCAGTACTCCAGCTGGGCCTGCTTCGCATACGCCCACTGCAGTTATGGCTGAAAGTGCGAGTTCCACCCCGGGCATGGACCTCTGGTCTGTTTCGCCTCAGGGTCGGCATGAAATGCGTTTCGGCTCAGGAACCTTGGAAAATAGCCGACTGGTATCAGTCAGGCGTGAGTCTGGGGACTCCCTCGAGTGTGACGGTGGTGTCCACGGACGCCTCCACCTCGGGATGGGGCTAGCTGCTCGAGGGCAGACCATTCTTCGGCCAGTGGTCAGAACGGGAAAAGGCTCCTACGCATAAACTGTCTAGAAATGCTGGCAGTCGACAACGCGCTATGACGCTTTTGTCCCCAGATAAAAGGCCGCCACGTCTTAGTCTGGTCGGACAACATGTCAGTGGTGGCATACATAAATCACCAGGGTGGCGTCAGGTCCCGAAACCTTTACAGGCTGGCGGAACGCGTCCTGGTCTGGTCTCAGTACAACCTGCACTGAAGCTTCACTGAGCTTCACTGCTTCACTGAAAGCAGCGCATGTGCCTGGTCGCCTGAATCTGGGACCAGACCGTCTGTCCAGAAACAATGTCCCAGCAGGGGAATGGTTGCTTTTCAACGATCCAACTGCTGTGGAAGACATTCGGCAGAGCGCAGGTGGACCTTTTCGCGTCCCAAGAAAGTGCTCACTATGCGAACTTTTTCTCCAAGAGCAGGGATGCGCTGGCCCACGTATGGCCCCACTGCCCCCTCTATGCTTTTCCCCCCGTCTCGCTCCTGCCTCAAGTGCTGGAACGAATCAGGGAAAACGGATGCCCAGTGCTACTCGTGGCTCCGCTCTGGACAAACCAGAATTGGTTCCCAGTCCTAATGCGGCGGACCAGCACTGCCCCGTGGCCGATACCGGTGAGGAGAGACCTCCTCTCTCAGGCAAAGGGCTCGATTTGGCATCCTCGCCCAGAATTATGGTCCCTACATGCATGGGCCTTCAACGGGTACCCGCTAACCTCCCAGAGGGAGTTAAATACAATCACGCAGGCTAGAGCCCCGTCTACTAGACGGCTCTATTCCTCAAAGTGGTCAGTGTTCTCTGCCGGGTGTCAAGCTCAGGGTTTTGCACCCGCAGACTGCGGGGTTACGGAAGTGCTCTCCTTCCTTCAGGAGCTGCTGGATAAGGGCAGAACCCCATCCACGCCATAGCGGCGTTTGCAAAACCGACGTCTGGCCAGTCACTGGGGAAAAACGACCTGGTCGTGCGATTCATCAGGGGAGCTCAGTCCCTGTGTGGGACCTTTTTACGGTTTTGGAAGCCATGAAAGGTACCCCATTCGAGCCAATCCATTTGTCAGACATGAAACATCTGTCTCTCAAAACGGTATTCCTTATGGCTCTTGCTTCAGTGAAGCACGTAGGGGACTTGCAAGCGCTTTCGGTAAGCGTGTCATGCATGGAGTTTGGGCCTAATGGCTCAAAAGTCATACTCAAACCAAGGCACGGGTACGTGCCCACATCCCTCAACACACCGTTCAGGGCCCAGGTTATTTCCCTGTGCGCCCTCCCGGTTCGTGATGAGGAGAAGGATGCGAGTCTCCTCTGCCCTGTCAGGGCACTGAGAGCTTATGTGTCCCGCTCGTCGGTCTTCAGACAGACTGAGCCGCTCTTCGTTTTGTTTGGCGGACGCTCCAAGGGACTGGCCGCATCAAAACAGAGTCTATCCAGATGGATAGTCAACACAATAGCACTGGCTTACACTTCTAAGAGCCTGCAGTGTCCTTTGGGGGTCAGAGCGCACTCCACGAGAGGTGTGGCCTCATCGTGGGCGTGGTATAGTGGGGTTACCGATATCTGTACGGCCGCGGGCCGTCTACATTTATAAGGTTTTACAACCTAGAGGTTCCCGCCTTTCAAGCCAAGCTTCTGTCGGTATAGAATTCAGTGCTATCTGCCCCGCTGTGCCGGCCCAGATGCTGAGTTTCGCTTGTGCATCGCTCACTGAGCGATAAAACAGCTCCATGGGTGTTGAATAACCCGTACTATTACCCAGTTCAGGCTGAACACGTTAACCCTGTCTGCGTGAAACACTGTTAACATAACTAGCTCCTGTAGGATGCTATTTCATGGGGAATGATGCTTGCAGCCTCTCTTCTCCGACTCTTTGTGAGTCTATGGTGATTATGCACTATATGAGCCCCGGGCTAATGCCCTTGGGACTTTGGTGTCGGATCCCAGTACGAACGGCGTTTTGCATTGTGTTCCCCATAGCGTAAGATATTACGCAGTACGAGAGATACTCTCGTAAGAGAACGTACTCGGTTACTAACGTAACCTCGGTTCTCTCTAGAGAGGGAAGGAGTACTGCGTATCTTGCTGTACATACACAGCTTTGGTTCGCTTCGGCGATGAAAACCAGTTGTACCAGCCTAATCGAGCTATGTTTATAGGGCGAGACCACGCCCTTTCTGGTGGGACGTGACGAAATGGGCGCGAAATGCCCCCATTGGATATGTGTCACGCAGAGCCTCTCTCGATAGGCTGCTGCTGTTGCCAAAGGGCAGCAAATAGGCGCAAACCATCTTGCCTATGTCTGCATGCTGCTCCACAGCATTTTACATTAATTCAAAATTAAGGATAATTTTCGGCTTCAATATCTCGTGGAAAAGAGGTTTTCCCCATAGCGTAAGATATTACGCAGTACTCGTTCCCTCTCTAGAGAGAACCGAGGTTACGTCAGTAACCGAGTACGATTTTTGTTATTAGCTTGCATCTTGTTTCTTGCACGGTGAGTTATGCAATATCCAGTGTGTAAAGTAAGTGCACTAGATGGACCCTTTTGACCTGTATTCATTGTTTTTCTGTGAAAACATTAGCTAGATGGATTTCTTAGTTGCACTGCCGTATTGAGTCTTTTGTAGGACATGAAATGCCTTTCTAATTTTTTTTTAAACATCACATCTCTAAACCTTGCCTAAAGCCCAAAGTATACTTTGACCATCCATGAGACGCAATTTTTGTCATCTGGAAGGTCCACGGGCGATGTGCGTGGACGTCAGGCCAATTTGGATTTAGCCCAATTTATGTGACCGTGCAGACAGTCTGCGTACAACAGGGCATGTGCAAGGTGAATGTTGTGACAGAAGAATCCACTAGGTGGCAATACTCTCAGTTGTGATGTGCAGTGGAGTAGTCGAAAAAGGGTGCGTAAAGAAAAATGGTTAACAAAGCAGCAAATGATTTTTTTTTCTTGTTCTAAGCTATGCATGCAATGACGGACCCTCTACTTTATTCTTCTATCCTTCCGAGCGAATGTCCTGTAAATGAAAATAACTCATCGACTTGAGTGCAACTTACTTTTAAAGGGAATGGGAGATGAGACTCTTGTTGGTTTATTGCACGTTACACTCAAAACACATCCATTACTCATTAAGAGAATAGGGACAACCCTTTTTGACCATGCACCGAGTATGTCGACCATTTTTCCCGTCGTTAAACTAGCAAAAATGTATTCAGACATGCCCCAAGTGCACTTGTGCCGTGCACTTTAGATCATGCGCTTAGTTAGTAGGACCCTAAGTGTTTACATTCTGTCTAATCAAATGTGTTTGACTTGCTCTGAAAGCTTATGATGGTAAGGTGATGAAAATCTCTCTCTCTCTCTCACACACACACACACACACACACACACACACACACACACACACACACACACACACACACACACACACACACACACACACACAGAAAACACACACGCCTGTGCACCCAAACTTACCTGAAAGTTAATAGAGTGGCGAAGTTATGACGTCACTTTGTAGGCCAAAACGCGGAAGTGAGATAGCATTTTAGCACTTCCGGTTCCCTCGCCCTAAAGTCTATGGGTTTTTTGAATGGGTTTTTGTTAAATCGCCTGAAATAAGGTCTGTGGTTAACAAAGCCTCTAAATATTTTCACGTTTTGATCTATGACATAAAACACACCAGTTATAACCTGCTTGTGGTTTTTTAAACTTCATTGTGTCTGCTTGTGGTTTTTTAAACTTTATATAGTCTTCAAAATGTATAAATTTTGGATTAACTTGTAAAGATTATCTTGATAGACAAAACGTGTAAGGGTCACAACTCTTTGTTGAACACAGATCTTATTTTTTGGAAAATGCATAGCTTTTCGATCGAGGGAACCCATGCACCGCTAACTTCCGAGTTGTCCTACAAAGTGACGTCATAACTTCGGCACTCTATCTGGGAAATCTTGTAGGGCCTGTAGTCTTACATTAAGAAAGAAAGAGCAAATCATGCAGGCTAGAACAAGTGAGTGGTTGTGAATCGTGACGTATCAAGTTGTGACGTCTTAATTAATAATCCACTTAGAAGCACGGCTCAGTCGGGATTAACCCGTGCTGAGTCTTTTCTTGGCAGCAGAGATATTGACTACCTGTCCTTACATGCCCAGGTGGGGCAGTGATAGTAAAGTGTGCTTGTGCACGAGACAGCTCAAGGGCTAATACGATCGGGTAACATAACAGCAACAACACTGAGTAACTCATTAAGGTCGGTCTCTTTGTTGACTTCTTAAGGGCTTTCTTTACAGTGTTTCTGAAAGGATTGTTTCTGAACCATGTAACCTCTCTCTCTTATCTTTACGTACGGAGGTCAGAAAGGTCATAGAGGATAACAATAGCGCACAGGAACATGGTAATCAGACACCAGTGCGGAAACCAAAGCAGACCTTTATCTGAGAGCTCCTGCCATACATCTCAATCTAGAGTCAGGGACAAGGCTTGGTTGTACAAAATATCTTAAATTAGTTTAAGTTTCTTTGAAGAAAGAGTTTTGGAATGACGTGAGGTTGAGTAAATGAAGATAGCATTTCTATTTTAGGGTGAACTGTTCCCTTTAAATAAAGACATGCAGAAGAACAGATCAATTATGAATATTTCAGGTCATGGTTATGGATATTTTGATTAAAGCAATTACAAATGAATGAGCGCCATGAAACCTCTGATAGTATTAGGAGTGCGATAAGCGGTTTTTAATGAGCGTATGATGTTCTAATGCAGATGAGTCCATTTCAATTCCCTTTTATTGTAGATAAAGCAGACAGAGTGAGAGTGAGAGTGAGAGCGAATCATGTGACCAGCTGTATTATGACGGCATGTGCAGAGGATTAGAGCAGGAAGACGGGCTTGAACAGCGGAGGTGGGACTGAATGACGACCGCTCCTCGAGGTCTCCCTTTAGAGATGCTGGGAGATACAGAGCAAAAAGGAAGCTTTCGCTGTGCTGCCCTTCCATTAGTGCAGTTGTTCATTTGTTCAGACACTCAGTCACTATGATATTCCAGCTATCCACTGCAATGTAATTACAACAAAAACAGGAAGTCTCCGAGGAGAATTGCTGACACAAGGGACTTTCAGAAACTTGAGGGGATTTAATGTGTCAGGCTTTATGGAAATTAACCCGCCTTTCACAATGGCTTCTCGAGAGCGGTAATTCTGTTGTACATTCCTGTGACGTGCATGTTGGGTGGAAAAGCAATATTCAGAGTAAAAATTACACAGGAAAATTAGCACAAAAAAAAGACAGTAGCTTCAAATTTGTCACAATAAAGCACAAATTTAATATATAAGCAAGTGCAGTTTAGTCATTTCATGTCAACATTGGAGAAAACTATTCACTATTTAAATGTCTTTTTAAAAGTATAGCCAATAATTAATGCATTATTTCTGAGACAATACATGTTAAAGTTTAAAACAGTATGGTAACAATAGCAAACAAACATACGTATGGGATGGAACCATGTCTAAAAATCCACAGAACATGGTTTCATGTCCAAAACACACGGAAGTACCATAACCCTAGTTCGTACACCCCTTTGTAGGTTGTGGATATTAAAGAGTTTAAAAAAGAAACAGAAAATACATTAGCAGCCACCAAGTAGCAGTATAGCACCAACTAAAAGACCTAACTCTGATAGTATTAGGAGTGTGAGCTATAGTGTCACAAATGATTTGCTCTTATCATCCGATTAAGGTTGTATCTCTCTATTAGTGTTACTGGATCTTAGTGCTGCATTTGATTTAATCGACCACAACATTCTTTTGAAAACACAATGTAAATTATGTTGGCATTAGTGGAATTGCATTGGCATGGTTCAAATCATACTTATCTGAATGTTATCAATTTGTAGCAGCAAATGAAGATGTGTTATATCAATCAGAATCTTCAATATGGAGTACCACAAGGCTCAGTACTAGGACTGTTGCTTTTCACATAGTAACTCAATAGCAGCCAGCAGAACACCATTTAAATGTCCAAGAAAGCAATCAGATGACTTTATCAACCACTTAACCACAACTCGTCTCAACACCGGCGTGATTACTTGGACTTCCAAAAGATGGAAATGGATAAATATTCTAAATGTTCCGATCCAATCTGACTTGTAATGCTGCCCGAATCATAAATCATGCACTGTTCCTTCGTTGGCCATAGGAGAACTGGCCCTCCGACTGAGTCTGGTTTCTCCCAAGGTTTTTTTTCTCCATTCTGTAACCTGATGGAGTTTTGGTTCCTTGCCACTGTTGCCTTGGCTTTTGGCTTGCTTAGTTGGGGACATTTAATATTCAATAATATTATTGATCTGCCTTACTTAAGGTGGACGTTGACGCAATTTTCTTTTAGAAACAAACTCTGTTATATTATTTTCATGTTATCACTGTGAAGCTGCTTTGATCATATCTGTATTGTAAAAAGCGCTATATAAATAAAGGTGACTTGACTTGACTTGACTTAGTAACAATTTAGTAACATTATAGAACAAAATTGCAACAGTCTAAAACCACTCAGAACACCGTGACAACTACCTATCAACATTATAGAACCAACCAGATACTAGATAGACTAGCAATACCCTAGAAATTACTTTTCAGCAAAAAAAGCACTTCTGAATTTCCTAGCAACCAGCTGAACACCCTAACAACATCCCATAAAACACTCATATCATCTTAGCTACCACCTCACAACCCCAACACCTCTCTGAATTTCATAGACAACACCTAGCAAACACCAAGACCATAGTAATGCTTAAGAAACCACAACAACTATATTAGCAAACACCTCACAACATCAACTCAATCTGGAAACCAAAGCAGACTTTTATCTGGGAGCTCCTGTTATCAATCCTGTCATACACCAACCAGAACAGCCTCCCAGAAAACAAGGAACTTTTGCAAGACCATATTCTACATCTCTCATTCCTACCCCATACATAACCTTAACCACTAAAACAACTACCTTACTATCAATAACCAGTAAGTTTGAGTTTATTGGGAGAAAACTCTTAGTTAATTGTGAATATGTGTTCCCCAAACTAAAGTGTGATCGAAACATCTTTAGACATTCAAATTTGTCCAAAGAAGCATGAATAGTTCAATGAAACAATAATAAGGGAATTGATATATAACTAAGTTAGTCACATTCTGAACCAGACTCTGATCCATTCTCAGAAAGATATATCTGGGATAAATGATATACAGTATTAATATTACTTACTCAGCCTATAAATAATCCTTTACTCAGAGCAGCCTTACTTTTATCTAAACTTGATAACAGATAATTACATAAGTAGCTCACTGGTTAGCAACCAAAGGGACTGTTTGAGTTAAAGTCCAAACAGTCAAAAATCCAAACTGTTTTTTCACACATACTGTAGTATGACAGTAAACTGGACATGTTACTGAATTAATTAACAAATGAATGAATGAATGAATGAATGAATGAATGTTTTTTTTTATTGAAACATTTTAGTCATAATCATTCCTATACTTTTTGAAATTTCATTAATATTAACATTAACATTTTTAAAAATTGCACATCTTACTCTCTTAATTTCTGTTAATTTTTAAATGTGCCTGCTGGATTATCCTTACCTTCCAGCGGAAAGCTGACATTATGCCATTTTGAGACATGTAGGTGTCTTTAACTGGTTTACAGTTGTGCAGTAAATCCAGATTTGCTAGAGATCTTCAGCACTCTTAAGAGGCTCAGGTGCATGTTGTCTAATAAGCACTATCCTGAACAATATGTTGGATTTCCTTTTTGATTGGTTTGGCAAAACAACAACCGCCAACCAATCGCGTCTTACACTACTGAGGCTTGAATGTCATCTCAAAGTCCTCTAAAAGAGGTAATTCCTTTGATCCCTACATCTTACACAGGAAGATTATGTTACCCTACTGTGAAAAGATGGAGTCTTTAAAGGATGTACTTTGAATGAAGGCCCTGGTGTTGGAGGATGGTGTGGACTGGAAAAGTCCCACAGGCTTAAGCTTCTCCAAGACATTCTAATCCCCTTGGGCTTGTACCAGTGTTTTGGCAGGTGACTTAAGGACCATTGTGCTCCAATGAGATTTGTGCGATTCTAATGAGATTTCACTAGGAAGAGTTGGCAAATATCTGTTGGAACGAAAGCCAGTTGTCAAAGGAAATTGTCTAAAATAGATGAAGTGAGTATTTAAACAATTTTTAATAAGTGGCAAATGGTACTGTCTGATTAACTTAACTGACACCTCACCTTCTTTAGCATTTGTCATCTTTCTTCTGTTGAGTTTGGCCACACTTAAATGACCACACACATGTCAAGGGATCAGAACAACACATCCCAACATTTGAGTTTAGGATTTTTTTTAACTCAGGTCAATAAGCAATGGCCAAGCAGCCACTTATAAGACTTTAGCAACTACATAGCAACACTACAGCTACAACCATGCTACCCTAACAATATCATAACAATATTACAGAACACCTAGTAACACTACAACAATGACCAAAACACTCAAGCAATATAACACCCTAGCAACCAACTAGCAATACCAAAACAACATTTCAGAAGATCTTGGTAATCACCTAGCAACACTATATCACCGACCAGAACAGTCTAGCAACATCCAAGAAACACCTTATAGCCACATCAAAGGACACATTGTAAACCACTCAGAGCAACTGAGCAACCATAGCAACACCATAATAGCAATGTCCAAAACACCCTAACAACACTTTGCGAACCACTCACAACAACTTAGCAACACTACAGCCACATCCAGAGTACCATAGCAACATCATAGCAACCTCTCTAAAACACCGTTGCAACCACCAAGTAACACCCACCAGAACACCAAAACAACCTTTCAGAAGACCTTGGTATTCACCAACAATATAGCACCAACCAGAACAGCCTAGCAACACCCAATAAACCACTCAGGGATGCCTGAGCAACCACCTAGTGAAACAAAACACCATAACAATCCCCTAAAACCACTCAGAACACCTGAGCAACAATCTAGCAACATTATAGCAATGTCCAAAAACACCCTAACAAAACTCCACAAACCACTCATAACACCTTAGCAACCACCTGGCAACACTATATAGCGATGTCAAAAAACCCCTTAACAAAACTCTACAAACCCATCAGAACACCTTAGCAACCACTGTTAGAGGCTGTTCACACAGAACATTTTTCCGTTCCAATGCGCCTCTTGTGCATTGTCTTTCTATGTAAACGCTCTAGGCGGATGTTTATGACTTTTGCGATCGCGTCTCGCATCTTTTGCAGAGTCTCACATGAGCGCTACGTATTTAAGATGTCATATCAATTTAAAAGAACTTGAACTTTTACATGCAGCGCCGCTCATCAATGTCAATTCCAAAATAGTGGACCAATGAAAAGACCCGGAGGTTGGACAAGCATTGTAAGCTTTTGTTTACAGTAGCAAATTGGCATAGCAACTGTTTTATTTGATGGCAACTAGCATTAGCTTGTGTACAAGCCAATGGTATACCTTGTTTTTATATCTGCGTTGGAGGATGGTGTGAACCCAAACAGATCTCTGTCCTGTCGTTCTCTGAACAGCGACACACCAGATGTACTTGTTACATATTTAGAAGAATGGCATCTATGCTAATATTAGTCTGTCTGACTCATCCTTATCCAGAGGTTACCGTAGTCCTCCGGATCTGGTCCCTATCCAGATCAGATGCTGGACCTGCACCAAGACATGACCACAACACAGACCTGCTAGACAATGAATGCTTCGTCATCATGACAGCCATCGGCTCAGATCCTCAGCAGAGACCACAAGAACAAGTCAGGTCCTCCACACAGACCCTGGAGCTTCGGCTCCATACCAGCATGAGGAATCGATCTTCAAGCTGAAGGAACTGGTTCAAATCATTTGAATGCTACCGATCCCGATCTGAATTCTATGGAAGCTTGTTTCCGCACAGAATGAAAAATGAGGTAAACAGAGGTAATTACTTTTTATCTCAGAATTGCGTGATGTAAAGTTGCAATTGCAAGTTATAAAGTCAGAATTGTGTGATATAAACTCGCAATTGTGTGTTATAAAGTCAGAATTGCGAGATATAAACTCGCAATTGCAAGAAATAAACTAGAAATTCTTTTTTTCTCAGAATTGCATGTTTATATCTCGCAATTCTTACTTTATAAAACCCAGTATGGGATATATCAGAATTGCATGATATAAAGTCGCAATTATGTGTTTTAAAGCCAGAATTGTGATATAAACTCGCAATTCTGAGAAAAAAATTATTTTTATCATTCGAATTGGACTTTAGAATTGGAGTTTATATCTCACAATTCTGAGAAAAGATGTCAGAATGTCTCGCAATTTTGACTTTATAACATGCAATTGCAAGCTTATATATTCAGATTTTATAACACGCAATTGTGAGTTTATATCTTGGAATTCTGACTTTATAACACGCAATTCTGACTTTATCTCGCAATTCTGAGAATTAAAGTCAGAATTGCAAGATGTAAACTCGTAATTGTGAGATAAAAAGTTGCAACGATCTTTTAAAATGTTTTATTCTGTGGAGGAAACAAGCTTCCATATAATTCTGTCTTGTGATGCTGCCTGAATCATAATGACGTGTTTGTTCGTTGGCCAGAGGAGAACTGGCTCCCCGACTGAGACTGGATTCTCCCAAGGTTTTTTTTCTCCATTCTGTCACATGATGGAGTTTGGGTTCCTTGCAACTGTCACCTCTGGTTTGCTTAGTTGTGGATACTTAATATTCAACTATTACTGATTTGACTGAACTGACACCATTGGATGAGAACTGAACTGAGCTTGACGATGACATCACTGTTTATGAACTAATTTCATAATTGATGTACTTTACACAGTGAACCAAAATAATGACTGTTTATATTGTGTTTTTAGAGCTGCTTTACAGCAGAATTGAATTCTGTTTGCATCACTGACTCAGTATTTTCCTGTTTATCCCTGTAAAGCTGCTTTGAAACAATCTGTATTGTATAAAGAGCTGTATAGACAAAGGTGACTTGATTTGTTGAATTGGGATTGGAGTTGAACTCTGCAGGATAGAGGCCCTCCAGGAGCAGGACTGGACACCCCATCTTAACAACATCAAATGATACTCTTTATTCACAGTAGGAAGAAACAACAGAGCAGTCTATCTTAGAAGGCTTCACCTGGGGCAACCTGGAATTAAGTGTCCTGTTCAAGGACACAATGGTGGTAGCTTATGATTTGCCCCGTCTGGCCTTAGAATCCACAACCTTTGGGTTTTTAGTCCAGCTCTTTAACCACTAAGCCACTTCGGAGCTATTTTTACCACATAGGAAAGAAAATTGAAAGAAAATGTCTTTCTTTTTCTCTGTGTCTAGTAAGTGTGTCGCAATGTATTCTTTTGAGCACATTGTTTCTTGTGGGGACTTCATACATGGACAAAAATGTCTCTGTTGTTCTCGCTGTTGTGTTTCGTCGGCTGTTCTTGCTGACTGTGACTTTGTGATTCCGATGACTTTGCCGGAAATCCCTGTGACTGACAGCTGATGACAGGATCTCAGACCAGACGGGATTTTCGGATGCCTCAGTCGATGGTTTGGGCACATTGACACGTTTGAACTCTATTGCAGATACCGTGAAGTGTTTGGGATATAATATAACACTTGCTGGGCTCATGTCTCCCAGTCTAATGAGACCCTGATGGCCAATTACAGCGCCTGGATCATAAGTGGGCGTCCGATTGGTTTGTTGCCTAAATCACCTTATACACAGAACCTTATAGACATGACTGTGGGTTTTAACAATTACACAGCACTTTGCATGAGTTAGTAAAGTTTCTTTTTGCGAGAGTCTAGCAGTATTATAAACTGATACAGTAATCATGTATTTCTCAGTATCATCAGTAAAATACTGAAGCTCAAGGACACTTCCATCAAGGTTTGCATTGCACACTTTTGCCTTAATCTTTTATTAAGCTTCATAGATAAGGGGTGGAGGGGTGTCTGGGGGTTCTAAGCTTCAGCATTCCCTAACCTGATTTAGAGAATTATAGCTTGTGTCAGTATATTGAGCTTGAATTTTTCTAAATGCTTTCTAAGCATGGCACAGTACTGGGTCTGACTGAGAGCTAAAAATAAACCAACACACAATCCTTTGAATTGCTTAAATGTTCCACATTTGAAATGTTAATATATAGCTAATTTATTTGTATTTGGACATGATGTATATATAGTCTTACAGAGCAATAAATAAAAAAAATTCATAAATTCTATAAATATTTTAAGGCACACTCAATTTTTGTTTTTGTTTTGTGTGTGTTAGATTCAAATGACTAAACCATATGGCATCTGCAAACAAAACATGCTAGAGCTTTTCTACAAACGTTTTATTATTAGCCCTTTTAGAAGGACATTTTACACTCATTTCCAACTGTTTTCTTGGTAAGTTTAGTGAATCTTTACATTAACTATAAAATACCCACACATTATATTATATTATATTATATTATATTATATTCAAATTTCAGGTTTGTATATTATTTAAATTATTTATTAAATAATTAAATTAACTATGATGAAGTTCTACAAAATTTGATAAAAAGTAAATTTTAGGAACATTTTAAAAAAAAACTATATTATATTATATTATATTATATTATTTTATATTAATAATTGTAGTTAATATGATGTATATTATATTAATTATATTATATTATATTATATTATATTATATTATATTATATTATATTATATTATATTATATTATATTATATTATATTATATTATATTATAATATAATATATTATAATTACCTGCAACTAAATATAGAGCAAGGGTTTAAAATTGATACCTTATTTTATTTTATTTTATTTTATTCTTTTAATTTACATTCTACAGATTTAAATATTATAATAACATATTTTTTTATATTTTTGACCCTGACAAACTTTTTTTTGTAAATGTTTTTGCTTAAAGCGTTTTTGTGCTATTGTTCTTTTAAAACAAATTCCACTGGGTTTTATATTTTGTTATCTGATGCACTTGAGTGTTAATATACTTTTTAAATTGCCTTTATAAAAATATGTTATTATTTAGCTGAGCAAAGTTTTAAAAACAATGTGAATTGAGTTCTTTCATCATATTTTTATTTCTGCTGTACAGCAAGATTGATTCATCAAAGAAGAAGATTTGTAGGACTTTTTCAGAGAGGGGAAGTAACTAATGAGAGAAGCAGGGTAGGAGGGGACAAAGTGAAACTGTACAAGACACACAAAGCAACAGACTCCACTGATGTCCTGTCAGGTTGGACCTTCGCGGTTTGTGTTGTGTCAAAGAGCAATCTCAGGTCCCTGCTGAATTCCAAATTGATCTGTCAGGATGTTCGGGCCAAGATCTATCCCCCCCCCATCCCCCCTCTGCTGGAGAGTTGGCACTTTTGTGAGTCTCAGGCCTCTCCCAGTCTGTCAGCAGAGAGAAATCCCGGTATGAGGCCGGCTGCAGTGTTCAGCAGTTTCTCTGTGACCTTGGGACAGGGGTTACTCTGACATCTGCAGGGACCAGACCTCTGCTGTACAGTGATGTTGTGTTCAGGGCCGCGGACCGGGAGGAAGCCTCTGTCAATGTGTCAGCATGACTGAAGCTGGACAGGTAGAATTATGGCGCCCGGATCAAATTTAAGCAAGGAGGTTGCTGAACCAGTAAAAAAGGAGAAAGATAATAATACATGCAAGCATTTCAACTGACAGGAAGTTGATTCATCGGGGAGGATGACAGGGACGTCAATCCCATAGGAAAATGGCACTTTTTGCTGATGCTTTAGAATAAAAATCCCCCAAAAATCCTAAAACAATACAAATCACACAGCTTTTTTAGTCATGAATTCCATCATTTATTATTATAATTTTTTTTTAATCTCACATTGTTGCTAACATAATTTTTTTTCTTCTTTTTCTGAGAAATAGAAGCACCAGGGGAAATTAATCTCAACCCCTTATTTACTGATTTCTGATCAACTGTGTTTTCTATGTACTTCAAATGTAATATACTTTTCAGGAATGCAAAATATGGATGGATGATTTCTTTTTTTTTCCATTCCCTGACATCTCATTAAAGGGATAGGACGTCCTTTTTAAAGCAGTCCACACAAAGAGTTTGTGGAATTCATATCTCACGATAAGGATTACAATATACTATAATATGTATATATCTATGTACATATATGGCACTTGAATACATGAAAGCAATATATCTGTTTCACACAAATGAAAGCAACGGGCGCTTTGGTGTCAATAAATAAATAAATAAATAAATAAATAAATAAATAAATAAATCCAATACATAAATAAATAAATAAATAAATACATACAAAAAGATAGACAGTTAAGCGTTCTGCAGCATTGGCCAGTTCACCGGCTACCGATCTGCAAGTCAGCTTAAATATAACGGAACGATAACTTACGTTAAGGTCAGTGGTGCAAGCACAGGCAACCAAATCATTAAAGATGCCAGTCTATCTAAGAGAGATATGATTTACATACTATGGATAAACATATATGAACTGCGGTCTATCTAGTTGCGGTGAATAAACTGAAACTATCATATGTGCAATCTAAAACCAGAATGAATACAATATAATAAAACAAAAAATACCTTCACAGCACAATTCGGGTTTGTTTTGGCTTCTTTAAAATCCATATTTAGTGCAAAACATATTTAGGGTTCAACTGATCATGTGAATGAAGAAATAAATAAACATTGTCATAAACGTTCATTCTGACGAATAAAAAAGTTGCATCAGTGCCCTTGAGTAACTGATAAGGAACAAATTGGTCCATTTGTTCTGGTTGTCCATAACAGACAAATAATATCCATCTACCCCACCATGAAACAGGTGAGATGAACAGTTCACAATAACTTCTCTTGTATATAATCTAACGCCGTGGTTCTTCAGTTTTTTGCACATTGTAGATGCCAAATGGAGCCACAAATGAAAATTGGGTCATCATTTAACTCACCCTGATGTCGTTCTGTGGAACACGAAAGAAGATATATGAAAAAACAAAACAAAACAAAAAAACATCTCAGTGGCGTTAATGGGGTCCAATGTTGTCGACTTTCAATGCATGGACAAAGCAAACATCTTCTTTTGTGTTCCACAGAAAAAAAAAAAAGAAGGTCATATTGGTTTGGAAGGACATCAGGGTCAGTAAACGATCAGGCTCCGAGGATTGAAATGGGTGTTTCAGATTAGGGAAACATCCAAAACGTGCAACCTGGGGTCTTCCTGTACCTGGATTGAGCACCACATGAAGATAGCATTAGACGTAGGCAGAGTCACTCGACTGGGTGCGGCCGAAATTAGGCATGCTCATCCGGGGCAAGTCCTTGTTTCTGATCTCATATATGGACTTCCTCCTGGCCTGCACCCCCCTCACCGCCGTTTTAATTTTCCTCCAGCCCAGGTGATTGAGTTCCGCCAGGTTGAGCACCACGCAAATCCCGCTGACCGCGAACATGAAGACGAGGAACACGGTTTTCTCCGTGGGTCTCGACACGTAGCACTCGACGTCTTTGATGCAAGGGTACCGGTCGCACTCGTACACGGCGGGCACGTTGAATCCGTACAAGAAGTACTGCCCCACCAAGAAGCCGATCTCCAGCGCGTTCCTGAAAACCACTTGAATGATGTAAAACCTTGAGATGCCCTCTTGTCGTCTCATTTTAGATTTGGTAGTTCTCATAGCCGAATGAGGGATCTCTTTCACTTCCAAACAGTCGGGCTCGGATTCTTTGGTGGAGTTTTCGGTGTTCTGGAGTACTCCGTTCACAATGGTGTTTTTGATCTTTTTGCTGTCGTCTCGTCTCATTGAATCATCTTTGTCGAGGGACAGGTAGACCATGGAGTATCTGCGCTCCTTCTGTTTGGCCGACTGATGCACCGAGTATGTGATGAAGCACAGACTGGGAGTGCATACCATGATGATCTGGAACACCCAGTATCTGATGTGAGATATAGGGAAGGCTTTGTCATAGCAAGCTTGGTTACAGCCCGGCTGTAAAGTGTTACACACAAACATGGACTGCTCGTCGTCGTACACGGTCTCTCCGACTATTGCCACAATTAGAATCCGGAAGATCACCACCACTGTCAGTAGGATCCTTAAGAGACAAAGAAAGAAACATTTTAAGTTCATAGTGTGCCTGCTCCAGTAGTCAAGTAAAAAATTAAATAAAAGAGAAAAAAGAGAAAACAAATATTTCATTGAACACATCCTGTTAAATTTACTATTAAAAACTGGCAGTCCTAACCATATTGCATGAATGCTATTGATATGCTTGTTATCTGACAATGATAAAATATTTCAGTAACTGAATTTGTATAATGCTTTGTTCTTTGCCTATACTGATATGTAGTACAAATTGTTAAACAGATGAGCACATAATGATTTACATTTCATTATACGGACACAAACAGTAGCATTCACCATATAGTGTATATTTACCCACACAACACATAATGAAGGTACTGAAATAAGATATATCCAATAACCAAATATCATCAAATGTAACATAAAACACTCAAATGTGACTTCTGGCAACGTCCTTTTGACTGATTTTGACACATTTATCATCGAGTCGAATATAATACAGATTGTCACCGTTCAAAACGTCACTTTATAGTATTTCACAGTAAAATTACATGTAATGTCTGTTCATTTTTTAATTGTATATAATAAGATAACTTACAGCTAACCAGTTAACAGTTTTTTACTGTATCATTGTACATTCATTGGCTGTGCAGATTGATGCGGGGAACTGTCCAGTGCTGAAACTCTCTCCACAGGCAAACGCGCGCATCAAGTCAGGGCGCGCACAACATTTCTTTGAAAGCATATACGATCTGACATGGAACAGTAATCTTACCGATAGCACAAAAGCTTCGTTTTTCAAAATGTGCAGTAACAACAGCAAAAAAAAAAAAAAAAAAAAAAAAAAAACATTATCTCAATTATTCGAGCGCTTTTCTGTCCTTGCCAGTGCAGGGTACATTAAGTTCCAGTGGCCAATCGCCTCTATTCAGAAGGGTCACTGCGTAATGACCTCAATGTTTATTTTTTTTATCTTATATGTACTAAGCAATCAATAAACATTTTTCCACTTTTTCCCCTCACCTCCCGATCATAGTAGAGTGCTGTTGGACAGCCGCCTCCAGGAGACGCTCGAGAATTGTCCATTCCCCCATGGCTGTTCATTCGGAGACGCTACAACACAGAAGACCGTGTGAAATCAAATGCGAGCTAGTGTTCCGCGTCTATCGCTCTAAAGGCGAGTGTATATCGGGTGAATGCATTGATTAGTCGCTGCTGTCCACCTTGTCGTCCACGCCTCGCTCCGGAGCGCGCGCCCTCGTCTGAGGTCCTGATTAGTCTAAAGCCCTCCTATTTTCTGTCTTGCGAGCAGGACGATATATCGCTCTGAGCCTAAACGGAGGGGAGTATAATGTTTGGCTCGTGCTAATCCCGCTTTAAGTAGACTTCCCACTCCCCCTCCCCCTGCGTCACGCGCAGACAGGTTGTCGGAGAGAAATCAGAACAGCAGGATTTCTCCGTTTCATTATTCTCCGAATATGCCAGAGATGCACTGATTAATCCGTAATAAAATCATTGGTGATAAACTCAAATCACTGGGGATGTCTGTCTCCGGCTCACACACACCCACTTGCGTGACAGGAGGGGAGTCCGAAGCAGATTAGAGTTTAGTGTGTGCGCCCGCTCGATAATAAACAGGGCGCAAATCGTGCGGGGTAATTATAAGGCTTGAAATCCCGCAAAGAAATTAAGTCTAAATAGAGGTTTCGGCACGCCCCCTTTATATAGCACTGCAATTATGTTTAATATATTTATCTGTCACAAAAGAACTTTAAATGTGTTTTGACGACATTTAGCAAGAGGCGTCAAATTGCAACGGGTGTTGCGCGAGACCGATTGCGCTCCGAAAAGTATATTTATACTTATTTTAGTAAATATTCCAATTTAAAATAGTAGACATCCCTTTAATTCATTGTATTTTTCCACACACTGTTTAAAATTACAATGCTGTACGTTTTCTGTTCTGCAAAACGCATGAGATTACAAGCGCATCTTTTATAACAGCTGATCGAGTTGGTTAATCTGGACTCTTCACATCAAGCACAGTTCCATAACCCTCACTTGCACCCTCTTGTCGTGATGAAGGGTAATCAAACATCTATTTGTGGTAAAGGCCTGTTGGTGAACTTACAGTGGTGAGTAATCGCTTTAGGACAACCCACTAGGATGATGGAGAGATAAAAACAATTCATGACAAGCATGGGATATCCCTCCTAGAATTCAACTAGAAGTTGGGACTAAAACTGATGGGCAAGCAATGTTTGCATATATTTATAGCGCAGGTAAGATAAAAATAAATATTCTCATAAGCCTGAAGAGGGCATCTTGACAATGAGCTGCATTCTCCTCTGATCTCATTTGGCCTCCTAGAGAGCGGCAGCTATTTTAGACTGGGTGCTAATTGAAGTTGCAAATATGAATCCATCACAGCTAGCTTTTATGCAGACCTGTGCAAATGCTTCATGGAGGAAAAAGATGATTTCTTCACAAATTCCCCGGTTTTGTTTATTTAAAAACCAATAAATATTCACATACAAATTTTGTTCTGAACCAGTAAATAACTAAAAACAAATTGCACTTCAGTGTAAACATACTGTACAAGGAAAAAATACAGGCAAAATCTGCCTGCATGCATAACAGTCGGAGGTAAATGTTGAGGATTTCAGTTTTTTGCATCCATAACTAGTGTAATATGGGTCTCCTGGCACCTAGAAGCACTTCCTGTGGACGATGGATGGGCCAGCCTCATCGTATTCCTGCTTGCTGATCCACATTTGCTGAAAGGTGGACAGGGAAGCCAGAATGGAGCCACCGATCCAAACTGAGTACTTGCGCTCAGGGGGAGCGATGATCTGTGTGAAAGAAGACACGTGATTATTACAACAAAAATAAAATAAGACCGGAAAGCTGAATGACTGAATAAATATTCAACCTTGATCTTCATGGTGCTGGGGGCCAGAGCTGTGATCTCCTTCTGCATACGATCAGCAATACCTGGGTACATAGTGGTGCCACCAGACAGGACATTGTTGGCGTACAAGTCCTTACGGATGTCGATGTCACACTTCATGATGCTGTTGTATGTGGTCTCATGGATACCAGCAGACTCCATACCTTTGGTAGGCAAAAGAAGTAGTGAAAACTATGAAAAATAAAGCAAAAAATAAAAGAAAATATGTTTGTAGATTAATTTTTGCTAGCAGCATGTAAATATTTGGATGTGACTACATGACACCCAGACAGCAAGCCCACATTTGGTACATGTCGAATCCACATGTACCAGATGTGGCCCGGATCTGGGCCGAAACTATGTTCCTGTCTGGGCAACTATGTAGGCCTACTATAAACAGAAAAGTTTTTCCTTTGCATTTTTCGCGTACAGATGATAACATTGATCCTTCACACAGATCCCTGAAAATTGCTAAAAATACCATATTATCATGCCAGGCCAGTAGTTGGCGATGTCACTTTGTAAAGAAATACTACGTGCCTACAGACTGAACACGTGCACTTTGAAAAGAGTTTTCAAAAGATGGCATGTTCAGGCCCCCAAAACGCTGTTGTCGTGTGTAAATGAACGGCCAAAACGAATAAAAAGTACGTGTTTTTAGCTGAAAACAATGTTGTGTAAACAGCCCCTTAGACACTGGTAAAATTAATATTATATCACCCACCAATGAAAGAAGGCTGGAAGAGGGTCTCGGGACAACGGAAACGTTCATTTCCGATAGTGATGACCTGGCCATCAGGCAACTCGTAGGATTTCTCCAGAGAAGAGGAGGAAGCAGCAGTGGCCATTTCATTCTCAAAGTCCAGAGCGACGTAGCACAGCTTCTCCTTGATGTCTCGCACAATCTCACGCTCAGCTGTGATAATTTAATTCCATTTAACAATATATTATAATATATGGTTTGATCACTCACATTGTAAAAAAAGTATATGATCAATTAGTTGTGACAACTTGTTTTTACCTTGCTTTAACTCATCAAAATAAATTAAGCATTTTTCAACTTTTTTCATTCAAAGTCATTCAAGATTCAACTAAAAGTCAGTTTAATGTAATTTAAGTTGAAATGACTTAAACATCCAAGTGGATTGTATTTAAAAATTTAAGGCAGCAACTTAATGAGATGGCATAGTTTATTCATACCAGTGGTCACAAAAGAGTAGCCACGCTCAGTCAGGATCTTCATCAGGTAGTCGGTCAGGTCGCGACCGGCCAAATCCAGACGCATAATGGCGTGGGGAAGAGCGTAACCCTCGTAGATGGGGACATTGTGAGTCACACCATCTCCAGAGTCCAGCACAATACCTACAAACGACAATTTGTTTAACGGTTGTTGAGAAACCTAAAAGGAGTGAAGTATTTAAATGCATGTATTCGCAAACAGCACTCACCAGTGGTACGGCCAGAGGCATACAGTGACAGCACAGCCTGGATGGCCACATACATGGCAGGAACGTTGAAGGTCTCAAACATGATCTGTAAAAATGGAAGCATTTGTAATAAATTTGTAATGAAACATTTGTAATATTTGCGACAACAGGGCGAGTAAATGAGCTAATTTTTGGGGTGAATTGTCTTTTTAATTTTGTCATTAAAGGTGTACAATATGGGAATGTTCAAGCAAGTTTACCTGTGTCATCTTCTCTCTGTTGGCCTTGGGGTTAAGAGGAGCCTCAGTGAGAAGGGTTGGATGTTCCTCGGGGGCCACACGCAGCTCATTGTAAAAGGTGTGGTGCCAGATCTTCTCCATATCATCCCAGTTGGTTATAATACCGTGCTCGATTGGGTACTTCAAGGTCAGGATACCTCTCTTGCTCTGGGCCTCATCACCCACGTATGAGTCTTTCTGTCCCATGCCTACCATGACACCCTGTTAGAGAAGAGAAGATACCAATATTTCAGTACTGTGTTGTATTTACATTTATGCATTTGGCAGATGCTTTTATCTAACATTTAACTTAAAGTATGCCAGTTCTTGCATTCTCTGGGAATAGAACGCATGACCATGCCATTGCTAGTGCCATGCTCTACCGTTAGAGCTAAATATCGTGATTGTACCTGGTGGCGAGGACGACCCACGATGGAGGGGAAGACAGCGCGAGGCGCATCATCTCCGGCAAAGCCAGCCTTCACCAGGCCGGAGCCATTATCACACACAAGAGCTGTGGTCTCATCGTCGTCACACATGGTGTCAGCTGGGGTTCTATATGAGGATCAGAAACATATCTGAACATGCTGCGAACATCGAAGTCATTTGCATTCCTGCCAGGCTCAATCGTTCTCTTCAGAATAGACCACCATCCCATCTAAGATTCTTGTAGTACACTCTTATAAATAAACATTCTTTGGTGACATATGGTTCAATGAATAATCCATTGAATCTTTCCATTGCACAAAATTTTCTTAATAGTAGAAAAAGGTTATTCCTTCACTCTGAACCCCAAATGGTTCTTCTATGGCATCGCTGTGAAAACCACACTTTGCAAATTTTTTTTTTTAAAGAATGTAGTTCAGAGATGCGGACATGCTCATCTTTGATTGACTTATCCTCATGACAAAGTTTCAGAAATAAGAACATTAGGCCTAACAACATTTCTGAAACTCAAAGTCAGCAAAGTATTCTTAACTGACAACTCTTAAGCCTCTGAAATGTTTGTTTAGCTCAAAGTCAATTATTTTCATTATAATTCCAGCGATATTGCAGCAGAACTCGCCTAGTTTAAATCCTGGTATTCAGAAGATCATCCCATTAAATGATGTCTGACATTTCTGAAAGCTTTAGCTGTACTTACCAGATCAGCACCAGGAGCTGGTTCCCTTGGAGAGTGAATAGACACCGCCTTGAGAAACAGCCAATTTATACTCCACGAATGGCCCGGCGCCCGCTGGACTTCCCTCTCCTTATTTGGTATCCCGAGCGCCATTGAGGGTGGAGTGGCCATGAATGGAAGGGCGCGGAGAGGAGAGACCCCGTGAGGCATTCGGTCCCAAGCCTATGTATGGGAAGCGACGCGGGGAGGCGTCGCGGGAGGGGTGGTGTCGGGCGATAGATGGTATTCCACGATTTTCAGCACGTCATTATTAATCACATTTGTTAAGATGTCATCCCTTAAATATGTATTTTACGCGCTAAATAAAACTGACATGGCAATAAGAGATTGTTTGTCTCTTTGAACGACAGATAATCCACGGTTGGCACTTAATGATGATTGAGGTTAATAGGATTTTAATGAAATGCGAATGTGTCGGCGTTTGTTGGTTTCTGCGGAAAACGAGAGTTTTGAAACAGGGAATAAACGAACAAAAAGAACACATTTGATCGAGAAATAAAAACACTATGATATATTTGCTGTACGTTTCTGTCAGCGCCAATAGACATTTTTGTGTGTTTACCAAGTTTATTTTCGTAAAAGAAAACTCAAACTAAGACTAAAACTATTGGTCAAAAAACATTTGAGTAAACTGAAATAAAATTAAAAATTCATAATAAATGAAAGACTAAAACTAAACGAAACTAACAACAGTTACTGAAAAACTAACTGAAATAAAATAATAATTGGCAAAAATAAATAATCGTTTTCGTAATTAATAAGCTCTCTTTACTTTGGCGGAATATCTGATTTGTGGCTGTTTAAGGAAATGCATGATATGGCGCTTCATACACGTGCAGTTTCTGAGGCGATTAACCGCTGTCCTGCTGTGACGCGCTCAATGAAGGACCATAACGTAGAACATATCGCTAGTGCTTTTACTGTCTATGTTAGTGCTAAGCGGCTGTTCATAAAAGATGCATCTGTTGCAGTGGAATGGGAAATAACACAAGGTAATGGGAGGCAAGTTGGACTTCTTGAGCGCAGCATTTTTAGAATGCCGTTTCATTCGACAGCAAAACAATTTCGTCAAGCACAAAAAACCTTTAATGTTCTAGGCTACTCCTGTATGTTTAAGACGTCATGTTTTCATGAATGTTGACAGGGTGAAAGGTGCATTTAATATTATTATCCACGTGGAGACATTTCCCCGCAATGTATGGAATACCAGGACACGGCAGGCACGCACGCACACACACACACACACACACACACACACACACACACACACACACACACACACACACACACACACACACACACACACACACACACACACACACACACACACGCGCCTGCATACAAAAACAGACAGGCAGACAGACACACTCTGATCCACTATCTTTGTGGGGACTCTCCATTGACGTAATGGTTGTTATACTGTACAAACTGTATATTCTTTCTCCTTACAGTAGCTACACTAACCTGGCACCTAAACCTACCCATCACACAACTTTCTGCATTTTTACATAAAAAAAACAAACAATTTTGTATGATTTATATGCTTGTGTACCTCAATTTAGTTCCTCACAGTGACACGAGTCCCCTTGAGTCAGTGTCCATTCAGGTTTATGTTCTCACCAGGATAGAAAAACATGTACACACTCTCACACACTGCATAGATACATTATTTAATCACACTGGCTTCACAGCAGGTTGTGTTGTCTCTGTAGTCAGATGAATTGAGCTGTTTTTTCTGTGTTTTTTTTTATGTACCAGTTGCCACTCTGCTACATTTACAGCTGAAAAAAGTAAACTAGGCATGTTTAACAACATTTTATCTTTATTAATATTAATTAGTTTGTCTGAATTTTTCATAGTTTTTTTCTTGTATACGTTTAAGTTCCATTTATTTGGTGCTTTGTTCAATCTCAAACCATTATTTTATTTTTACTATTAAGATGTCTGCACAAGAGTTAACTGTAATCTGGGAAAACATTCAACTTTGCTGACATTAATCGTCTCGCTTTGGTCTACACTGGAAGTGTTTTGTTTGCTCTGCTAAACTATAATTATTAAAACTAAAACTGAAAGTAAATCAAATAAAAACTAAATAGAAATGTGTTTGCAAAATAAAAACTAAACTAAAACTAACAAAACCATTAATGAAACTAACTAAAACTAAACTAAAATTTAAAGCAAAATTGAAAACGATATTAAAATAAAAACTAATTTAAAAAGCAAATTTATAATAACCTTGGTGTATACTTTTATAATTTATTTGAATTGTATAATTCTCATTACATAACAGAAGAGTGTAAAAAAGTGAATAAATAGTCAAGATGATTACTAATTATCTATCTATCTATCTATCTATCTATCTATCTATCTATCTATCTATCTATCTATCTATCTATCTATCTATCTATCTATCTATTTATCTATCTATCTATCTATCTATCTATCTATCTATCTATCTATCTATCTATCTATCTATCTATCTATCTATCTATCTATCTATCTATCTATCTGTCTATCTATCTATCTATCTATCTATCTATCTATCTATCTATCTATCTATCTATCTATCATAAGAATGGACTTGACTTTAACAATTAAATCACTTGTTATTCTTTGAATGGAATTTGAAGAATAACAGTATATCCATATAAAGGGGACTGACAATAGAAATGTATTAAGGAGAATGATCATTTGTGCAAATTCAATTTGAGTGAAATCCTGAAATCACAATAGACAAGACAGGATGCCCAAAATGCAATTGTGCTGTTTTGTCATCCACCCCCCATTCAGACCAACCCTATCATCTGACGTGTCCCTGCCATTTGTCTCCATTTATATCATAGCTGAAGTGTTTGAGCTTTAGCAAGATAAAAGGCAGAGTGCACAACTCATGTAGGGTTATCTGTCTGCTTTATTATGTGAATAGAACTGGCACTGTATATCAAAGGCACTTAATGAGACTTTATTTGGCTTGAGAGTCATCACCCTTTTAGAGGCAATGATTAAGATAAATTTTATGATATGGGAGCTGCTCTGTTTCTGATAGGCCGGTTTCATAGGAGAGGTTCAAAGAACATTTTACAAACCTGTGGTATCACATCAGCAACTTTGAAAATCCATGTTAAAGACCCTCACCCTTAGGTTAGCAGAGCTAAAATGATGAATAGGGAATTTTAAAATAGGGATTGTGGAAATCACGTCAACGACCATTGCCGGTGTTCACCGTATTAAAGTGTTTAACCCAAAATTGCTGAGTTGCGGAGTGATTTGAGTTCACCACCTCTCTCCATCAGCATTTCACCCCATTTCTGGATTTATAGGGGTCAAAAGAAAGTATGTTGCTGTGTCTGGATTTCCATTGTTGAATTTTCGTTTGCGCTACAGTGTCCATATCAGTAATGAACATTCCCTCTCATAATGTTAAATTCATGTGACTACTGAGTGATGTAACGTGCTGTTTTTTGCATAATCCCCAACATTCTCTGTCTGAGCATCTGTCAGCCGGCAGGGGCTTAATGTTTCCTCTATTTGAACTCGTGGTTGTGTTAAGGGTGATTTGGCTGCTACCAAAATAACCTTGATATTTGTTCGAACCGCACGTGTGCAAATGTTTGCAACAAGCTCCCAAAAAAGGTTCATAATCATCAAGAATATTCTTCATATTTTTGTTGCAATCTAAGTGAAGTGAAACCAGAATATTCAGTCTCTACAGCTCGCTTTCCTCTGTAATACACTCGCTTTGAACTTACAGTAAACTTTAATCCCTTTTAGAAGCAAAACAGCCTGTAAGGGGCGAGCAGTTGTGCTTAATCTACTTGCTGTTTCTCTCGGTGCTCTTCCTTCCAATAATCCACTCGCACTTCAAAAAGTGTGTTTAACATTCCCGTTGAGGGCATCTCCAAAATGTTCCAAAATTACAGTAATCTTTTGTTCACAATGTTCCTTTGCTAATCTTATGCAAATGGTTTCCGTGACATCTCTTTTGAAATGTAGATGCGTCTCCTTTGCCCTTTAAGGACCTCTTGTGCTTATTAGATGCTTAAAAAGGAAAGCTGAAGGTCATAAGTCTTCAGATGAGCCAAGGTTTCCGTTGAGCGGAGAAACATTATTATTCTAGGGTCACATTCTCTGGATGGTAATGCTGTCTGGTCCTGTCACAGGATATATGTTGCTTGTTGCCAGCTAGATCTTTCTGTGGCCCTCTGAAAACTCAATGCATTTCATCCTCGGATTTGTTGAATGCATTCATCACACAGCACACTCCTGATTTCAGAAAAGGCTTAATCAGATATCCAATACTAAGCAATGTTTTGACACTGTCACTCACATTTTATAAATAGCTAATTACATAATTATGATGGGAGCCATGTTGTGTTCTACTAACCGCTCTCATCGTTCATCATCTCTGAATGACTTACAGAACTGACACTCAGTAATATGTATTTTTATGTGTTAGACATTCAAAGGAACAACCCCAAGTCAGGAAAACTAAATAAAATACATTTGTTGCCAGTTATAGTACTTAAAATAAGACCTTCGAATAGTATTGGTTCTATCAGCAATCAATAACCAGTGACAAATACATAAAGGCCATAAATGTAATTTGATGGATGGGGGATTGAGCGGTCTCTGTCAAACGCAATCACGAATAAAGTCTAGGTGAGAGCCAGACATTTCATAGTGGAGTCGGAATGAATCCACGCCTTCTCTGTGATCTCGTTCTTTGTGCACAGAGCTGAACTCATGCCAGCTTCACAGGAATAACCTGTCACCACCCTCTCTCTCTCTCTTCTTCTTCTTCTCTCTTGTATGGCATAGATACACTTACTGTGTTTTCCTCATGTGAACATTCACCCTGCATGTGTCTTTTCAGTTGGTAAACAGAACATGACATTTACGAATTCTTCAGAACCTCGAACAATACAGGGCTCAATATACTCGCAGCAAAATTATTTTTCGTTCTTCACTTAGAGGTCAAAATAAGTTACCAGAGCAGCGGTATAATACTATCTCAACACTGCTGATGAATATGTAAATCGTAATCGTAAAGTTGCGTAATCGCAACGGACCACTGGTAGTTCGAAGGTGTTTACCATTTAGAGTGAACCAGTCAAACTTCAAACAAATTTTGTTTTGGACTGATTTTGTTCGAAATGGCGTCAAACAGTTCATGCTTCGATTTCACTTGAAGTTATCAGGGCCTCAAAGGTGCGGTCACATTTACTGTTGTTCAGGGAAATCTTTGCAGGGGTTAAATATAGTCATTTCAATAGGATTCCACGCGATCAGGAATTTTGCGTAAATCGTTTCAAAGTACAAATTTGGTAAACACTGACTTTATCGATTCGATTTCTCATCATGTGAGGACTTGTGATCAATAGAAAATCCATACGCAACCTCTTAACCAAATAAAAAGAACACAAACTTTTTGCAGACTTGTTGGAAAGTAGAGCGGATTGTATATTTTAACATTTTGGATTTGTTATTAATTGTTAAAGGTTGAATTTAAAAGATGCTCCAGAGAATTAAATCTTATCACAACTATTGCAATGTCCAAAGAAATTTTGCGTGTTCAAAGTTTAGTGTGACGTTCCTTGATAATGAAAGAATTCATCATGCAGATTTTGCAACGGGATCAAGTTGATTATGAAGAATCGCTGTGTTCGCCTTTAGAAAGTTGCTTGGGTAACACTTTATTTTACAGTATGTGTACTTACAGTGTACTTACACATGAAAGCACTGGGTAAATGTAAGATAACTACATGGGTTAAGGTTAGGTTTTGAGGGGTAGGTTCAAGGTTAGTACCTAGTTATCACCCAGTTATTGTAATTACTAAAATAAGTGCACAGTATGTACATGGGGAACAGGACTGTAAAATAAAGTGCTACAGCTTCTTGATTTGAAAGTGACTTCTGTGTGAACTGTGGGCCTTTATGCCCATGACATTTTGCCAAAATGTCACTATTGTGAACGCAACTTATGAGAATCAACATATCAATGCATGGACGATCTACACTATGCTTGTCCTTGTTTGGAGACTCCAGTTTTCTTGTGTGTGTGGTCCAGTGGTCCTGAGATTGTTTTGAAAAACCCTTGTGACAAAATTATTTTTTTTCTAATGTTGATTCATCTGCTGTCATTTGTGAAGGACTTAAAAAAAGGATGGAACAACTGTTTTGTAGACATTGGCTCCCTGGTGCTTCCTGTTGCTTTCAGTTTGAGAAGGTTTGTATGTGTGTGTTTAGGGGGAGGGTCGATTGTGGAACAGCTGCTGGGATGTTTGACAGCTCACACTCCCCTCCTTAACACACGCACGCACGCACGCACGCACGCACGCACGCACGCACGCACACACACACACACACACACACACACACACACACACACCTGTCTGTCCAGAGCAGAGAGTACCATGCACAGTACAACCTATGACTTAAGAGGTGCCAAGATTGCTGTTTGTTTACAGGTCAGCAAAATGGTGACAAATTTTCCCTAGGAAGTGTTTAGACCACACAGACAATGGTTGTGTTGTGCCCCCTTGAAAGGCAGTTAATTCACAACCATGCCAACCTTTGCATAAGACTGAATAAAACCTTAACGATATTTTTACATTTAAAATGATCTAAAAATCTAAAATGATCGCTGACACATTAGGTTGTTAGGTTGCTCTGCAGTTATAGGGTGTTCTGGTGGAAGTAACTTGCTATTGGGTTAGGTCCTAAAAATAAAGGTTTCAAAGGTTGTTGTTATTTGCAGTGATGCCATAGAAGAACAACTTTTGATTTTTCAAAGAACCTTTCAATAAACAGTTCTTAAAATAACCATTTTGTGTTGTTAGTGTGAAGAAACATCAATGTTAATAAATAACCTATATTCCTAAGCATGTGGTTTGCAAACATTGCTTATTAGCATGTTTCTATGAAGTTGCACGAGGTTGTGAAACATTAGCTAACATGTTCTGAGTGATTTCAATGCACTTCTTAGGGTGTTCTTGGTTACCCTTAAGGAATGAGTTACAGCAGATTTTCAGTTCCCAACATGCTTTGCTTGTGTTAAAAGACAGGAAATGTTAAAATTAAGTGTTATTTAATGTGTTTTGCTCAATATTGATATGGGAGGGGGTATGAGTGTTTTAATGTTCTATTATTTTGGAATTTAAAAGGTTTTCTGGTATGTGTGAGTTTTTGGTTGACGATTCGGTTGACGATTTACCTAACATCATCAATACTAAAATTACTACGTTTTAAGTACTAAGTGATGGCTGTTTCTTCTTCAACACAGAGACAGTCTCTTGGCTAAATACTTTAGTGCATGCAGGTATGCTTGTTTTTTTCTAAACTATAACTTGAAAATATGAAACATTAATAATAATAAAAAAATATGAGAAATATAAAACATTATATGTTTCGCTATATATGTGTATTTAGGTTGCAGGAGTAAATATATCTGCAATATATTTATACACATGCAATACCATATTTGATCACATATACATCGATATATTATAAAGTTTATTACTGAATATAAAATTACATACATTATGATATATTAGTAAATATATTGTCACATATTTTTCAATATATGAAAAGCGGCAATTCCTTATGTATTATTCAATATATTGTAATATATTAACAATATATTATTCTTTATATTTTCAAATATACTGTTAAACCATTTAATATATTGATCACTAATACATGGGAAATATAATTCCTTTTCATAAGGGTATAACCGTTTTACTAAAATATTTTCAATTGTTGTTAGCATGTAACTTGTCCTATAGACCTTATGTGCCAGAGAAGCGAGGGCGCCGCCATCTTTAGAAAATTGTCTTTTGAACTTCCGTTTATGCAGTCGCTCTGTATATTTCAATGGCATTGCTGTCCAGCAGTAACTAGCTTTTGAAGTGGATTTACTTAATGTAAAGGTAACGAAAGTTAGCATTAGGATTGTAATGTTTAAAGCAGATGTCTTAACAGCAAGATTTTAAAACGAGCGGTTCATTCATAAATATGAACGATCGCTGTGAAAATACAAACCAGAAGACAAAAGACAACAAGCACAGCGCTGAAAAGAGGCGGGGCTACATAAGGTCTATAGGTCTTATGTAGCTCCGCCCCTTTTCAGCGCTGCGCTTGTTGTGTTCTGTCTTCTGGTTTGTTTTTCCACAGCATGAAGGTAAGATCTTACAGATTTATGAATGAACCTTTCGTTTTCAAATCTTCCTGGTCAAATGACATTTGTTTTGACATTCGCATTAAACATTACAATGGCCATAATAACTTTCGTTAACTCTACAACAGCTAACAGCTAATTACTCTTCAACATTGATGTCATACTGTAGAAATATACAGAGCTGACGCAAAAACAGATGTTCAAAGACAAAATTCTAAAGATGGCTGCCTCCTTTCTCTGGCGTATAAGGTCTATAGACATACATATCTCCACCTAACATATTCTGAATTATTGTTAGGTTGTTCTGGGTGGTTTCAATGACTCTTCTATCATGTTCTGAGTGGTTGTACAGAAAGTACATTGGTCTGTGGTCCTTAGAATGTTCTGGGTTGTTGCTATGGCATTGCTAAGTGGCTTCAGGGCATTCTGTGTGGTTGTTATACGTGTTTTTAAAGTACAAAGCCACCACAACATCTCTATGACATTAGTCCGTATAGCTTCAAAGTAAGTCAATGGACATTTTTCACTCATTTTTTCATCCACTATAGGCAACAATATGGTCATTCGGAAAAAAATAATAATAGCACACCTCTCATCAAGCCTATTATTTGAAATATGGCTTATTCATGTCTATAGCACAAACAGTTTGGGTCAACATGTGCCAAATAGTTATTTTTTTAGCTATGTGTATTAATTATTTATTCCACATAAACAATAGTAATAGTGATGCTTCCTTTAGCAAGCAGCAGCATATATCAAATGCCTCAAGTACTAGAGATCCATTAATACAACCAACCTATCAACAACGCTCATAGATCCAAACAACAGAATGACCTCCCAGTCTTGAATACCTGACCCACTATGGTCGTCCGTGAAGTTGAGGAGCTGAGTCACATTAAGTCAATTCTTGTGGTGTTAGGTTTCTGTGCTTTGAGGAGGAGGGGACGGCCTTGAAACCAGAACCTCTGCTTCTGAAGTGAAAGACCCTGGCCCGGACTGTCCAAAATATCCTGGCTTCCTACCCTTAGAGATGCCTCTCATTCTCACCCCAACTCCAAAGATCGGATCCCGCATCATCACACACTTAACCTTCTATTATTACCACAAACACAAACACACAGCTGAGTGCCAGCAGACATACCCTGGGGGGCTACAGCTGAGTGAGACCCTTGTGGCTTCAGACCACTGGAATGCCTATGAGTGTAACTTCATCCCAGGCTTGGCTGACATGGGAATCTTCAGGATAGGGACAAAGTCACAGTCGATGTGGAGTGGGGTTATGGGAAGAACACCTTTATATGGTGCCAATCTGGAGTGGAGATAAGTCTCTTTGGCTGGCAGCACAAGGAAGGTATTATAACATGACTAAAGGGAAGCTTGTCACTCATTTCTAACTGGCTTCGTAATAACTGGATCAGGAATTGACAAATAAAGATTTGAACCAATAGTGCCGTGGACATGATTGGTACCTCAAATTGCCTGGTTTGCTGATGAGTAGTTTGTTATTACATCTTCTCTAACGGTTTTCAAATGGCAGATAATAGAAGATCTGAGCCATTGTAAGGGTCATAGCATCATAAATAAGGGGTGGGATTTTTCAAACCTAATCTCAGGACCAATAAGTATGAATTTGTACAAGTGAGTAAAAGGTGGCTAATTCGTACGAATTCGTACGACCTCACTCATACAAATTCGTACGATTTGTCAAAACCCCATGTGATGGGTAGGTAAGGGCGGGGTCAGGGGTAGGTCATTCGTACGAATTGGGCAACTTGTAAAATATAACAAAAATCTTACGAATCCATACGACCTCAAATCGTACATATTTTACGAGTTGCCCAATTCGTATGAATTGGTACGAATTACCTACCCCTGACCCCGCCCCTAAACCTATTTTAGGTTTAGAATTAGCCACCTCATCAAATTTGTACGAATTGCCGTGAGATCGGGTTGGATTTTTTGACTTGGCCCAGTTGCTTACTACATTCTAAACACACATTTTAAATACATTTATAACACATTAGCAAATCCATAGGGTATAGCAACACCCTATAGCAATCACACCGAACATGCTAGTAATTTTCAAAAAAGAAAAACTCAAAACATTACAACTACTCACAATATCTTAGTATTGTGGCAGCACATTTTACAGACAATTTTTTTTATATATATCAAAGAAGGGCCTCTGATCTGTGAGCTGTCCTTGCATGACTGGGCCTACTTAAAGAAAATTAAACCGCTGGAATCCTGTCGCCTGCAGGGAGTTTGACATCGTCACTGCTTCTTAAACCGATTGTGGCAGAGCCCTGCTGAGAGGTGTGCTCGGCTGACATCTTTTACAGGCTCATAATAAAAACACATAGCACTCTGCCTCACTGTCTGAGGTTATTTTGGAACAGTCTATTGACACTGAGCTGCCATTGTTGGAATGAAAAAAGGGATAGAGGGATTTGAAAGGAGATCCTCATATCATGGTGAGAGCGGTTGAACTTGCACGCACAAATGGGCAAAACACTACAGGAAAACGAGAACGTCTGAGCTCAAGGGGTTTTAGCTGAATAGAGAATTTAACAAAACTCAGATTTAACGCAAGGGATTTTTTTTTCTCTTGAATTTAGAAGCTCTGAAGTTATCAACATTGAACCGTGTCTAAAAAGTTTTGTTGAAAAGGTTCAAAATGTACAGGTTGTTTATCTTTCACTGCAGACATAGGGATCTGCATCAAAGCATCATACCTCCAGACACCGCCTGATAAGGTCACATTTTTAAGGTTTTGAACAGCCAGTCCACAGTGCTCAGATATGTGACACTCATGTTTTGCTGTGATACTGCTGAAGACATTAACTCTAATGACAAGAAATGTACATGGTAATTATCAGATCTAAACAATAGACGGATTAATCTTTTTTTAGTCCATACTACAGGCAGTGCTTGGTCAAGTTAGCAGGGTACCAACTGCTCTCAACACAAGAGGTTCACCATATTCAGCTGCAGACTTCAATCACAGAAGAGCACAAAAGACCCAGTTGGCTATCACTTGTTGCTTCATCTTAAATGGATCCTAACCTTTCATTGATGCACAAATGACTTATTAACTTATTATATGAGACAAGACACCCAATAGATGTCATTGTGAATTACAAATAACACACGTTTTATTTCGGTTGTGCCTCATGTTACTAATCGGCAAGATCTCAGCTAATAGGGAGCATTCTCAGAACATTCTGGCAAGGTTTTCACAAAATGATGGACAACATTCATTTCATTCTTAAACATTTTATTTGGATGTTCTGTCGTGAAGGTTACAACTTGTTTTAGAACGTTCAGAGAACATTCAAAAGTAACATTCCCATTATATATAAAAAAAAATGAAATGGATTTTTTTTTAAATGGAATGTTCCCTTACTGTTTGTGTAACCAAGAAAAAACGCTTTTATAAACTGGACGTGTTGAACGTTCAGGGAACATTCAGAAATAACGTTTTCATAACTTAATTTGACCGTTAGCAAAATGGTCTTGGAATATTTTTTTTGTTTACTGGGATTTGCCTCTTGCAGTTGGGGACAAGCTAAAAGAAACAGAGCTGTCACATGGGACACGTTCTGCTTCCCATTGTGTTTGATTTCTTTAGATGAAGAGTAAAGATGTAATATTTGTCAGATAAACAGATGTTTGAATTTTAGATGTATATCAATAAGTAACAGTTTTCACTGAATAGGTTGTACCCTGTAATACGCAGAACTATTTTTATAGCATATGTTACAGTGGCACTTTGTTGACGCTGTCTCAAGTCAGACAACATTTTTAACAAACATGCTCTGCTTCAAGTCATACACACATCACTCTGTGCAGTGGAGCATGAAGATGAACACACCTACCATACTGTTTCTAACAGGTTTCTTAAGCTCTCTCCTCATCCATTGGTCAGACAAACAGATAGCCACACCCCAAACTCTCACAATTGGTTAAGCTATTGTTGCTCTGTTGGCAGAATCAACTAAAGTGACTAATTTCTGTGAATCAGTTATTTCAAACTGTTCATTTCTTACTTAAAGAAAAGTTTCAGAAATCCATTCAATGATTCTTTCGCCATCATGTTGTCCCTGGATGGGATTCTGTTTTGTTTATTATTAATAATAAAGGTGTTTACATTAAAATTATAGTTGATAACACCAGAACTGATTGGATTCAGGTTGATTCCAGAATGGTTTTGAGCAAAAGATTAATTCATGAATTGGACATTGCTACAATCAAATGGTTTGGTTTACTTTTGGTTGTCTTCACCTATTCAAGTGGGATACAAGAAGATATTTTAATTTACAGATTTTATCTTTAACATAAGGCTATATCAGACATGAACAAAACTGTTCAGACACTATTAAAAATGAGCAGTGGACTTACTGTAACTTAAAAAAGTGAGGAAACCTGTTGCCTTAAAATTATTAATAAACTTCATGCATAATTGAAAAAAAATTAAGTTATGTGAACTTGACAATTACACATAACTTTTTATTTTCAATTACGCATGAAGTTTATTTACTTCATAAAACTTTTATGGGTTTCCTCACTTTTTTAAGGTAAGTCAACTTATCACTTTTTACAGTGGAGTTGAACACGAAAATTGTTACAAGAATGAACTAAAAGTTTAAATACAAAAACACATGGGAAATACCAAATTCTGAATCAGCATAGTGGGTATTAGTGAAGCCATTTGTTGCACTAATGACCTGCCAGTTGGGAGTTGCATGTTAAATGTTCATCTGCTTGGAAGGACACAATATCCACTCGTTGGTTTGGGTCACGCATTAAAGAGCAGGAAAGCAATTTAACTGAAATTGTGTCGCTTGACTTTGAAGATATATTTTATACAAACAAAATCCCTTTGTCTCGCCACAAAACATAATTAGTCGACATTTAATAATGTATTTTACCTAACTGACTTGATGATCCTATCAGTGTAGTCATGGCAGATATTACTTTTTATTGGATTAGACTTTGTGTTAACCTCCTCAAGAGAAATCTAAATGATGAGAACAAAGCTTAATCTGAGGGTGACCTAGAATGTAACTCGAATACTGATAAGTGTGAACTAGCCCACAACAGATTTATGACATGTCATGTGATATAGAAAGTATCTTAAGAAGGATTAAGTTGGTTGATTGTTGAATGAAGAAACCAATGTCTCATGAGTAAGCGAGGAAAACAAAGAAATAACAACAACAAAAACTTCTGGCTACAGTGTATGCGAAAACTCATCTCAGACCCTCATCTCAACCATTATAGAAATACAATTATATAGTATTATTTAAAAAGCATAGCAAAACCAATCAGAGATTTGTATAGGCCCATCATTGAAACGTGGCATTGCAGAGAGGTCAGCGTGTCCAGTAAGGGGAAATTGTTCCCAGGTAGAGCAGACACTTATTAAACTTGAATAAAGCCAACCGGTACACGGAGTGATTTCCTGTTACCAACCAGACATTATTTTTTTGATTGGACTTTGGGTTGGGGAGGTAAAAAAAATAAATTAACATCCCTCATTCCAGGAAATATTTGGTTAGATTGCGAAAATGAAATAAATCATAGGATTCTTTTTCCCATTCAGTTTCCTACTTGGAACTCTAAACTCATGACCTGTAGGCTACTGAAGGAAACTATAGACTCAAGAAAATAAGTTTACAAACCAAGAAGTTATACATTTAAGTCATGTATAAAATGTGATTATAGGCCTATGGCTATTATATAGGATATACATTCATTTCAGCCATACTGTGGGAAGAAAAAGCCATTAAGGACGTACGTTATCATTTCCCTGCTATAGGCATTTGTGGGCCACACCATACATGCCATTAGTTTTATAAATTGTTAAGAGTGAGAAAGCACACTACACCATCTAGTGGATAAAGATGGAACTACTGCAAATAACCTCACACTATGATCACCATCCTGTAATTCCTGAATAAAAATAGATGGTGAAATGTCATGCTTTGGTGGGGTTGTGTTGATCTTTGAATTTTTTTTATTTCAGTGCTGCAAATGGCATTAACTATTTATTGTTAAATTAAAAAAGGCAAGTGGAATAACCAAACTGAGTTGGCACATAACCAACTAAATTTCAATGTTTAATTTTAATTTCTTCCTTAATTAAATATGAACACGTTTACTTATTATTTAAATTATATGGTTTCATGACAAGCTGTAAAATGTAGAGATGCTCCGATCAGCATTTTTGGGGCCCATCACCGATTACCGATCAACAAAATCATGATCTGCCGATTGCCGATCACTGCCGATCACACAATGGCAGGGGAATGGGAATCTTTTATCTATAATCTAGCAGAGTTTGCACTATTTGACGAAATGTGTTTATTTAATTGTATTTAGAAAATGAGATGTCTTAAGGCTACTGTAGGCCAGCTTTCCCAAATAAGGCAGAGTAACATTAAATTATTCCAAACAAAGAGGGGTCAGGCAGACCAACACACATCAGATCAGCCTAATGGGAGGGGATCAAGTTACACTTAGGCATATTTGGAAATTGTAGCCTCTTAATACACCCACTACATTTACTAATTGGCAATAAAATGTACAACTTGTTACACCAAAACTGGCTACTGATAAAAGGACAAAACTATGGCAAGTTTTTTTCTGTTATTATTATGAACGTCTGATGTAGTTGAGCAGAATGCTCTTTTATGAAGTTACTTCATTAAGGACATATTTAATGAGATTATGCCTGAAAAGGTTTTGGATTTTTTATCATATGTTCATTTAAAAATATATATTGTATAAAATTACTTCTTGTTTCGTTTTGTTTTATTGTATTTATATGATATTGGTATTTTTATAATTGAATTTTTGCCATGAAAATAAATTTGAATGCTGACATGGCATTAAATAAAATAATCTGAATCTGAATCTGATGTAGTTGAGGAACCAACTACGTCAGATCAAAAAAAATTAAAATACCACCACCACTTTTGAAACATCTCGCGGCACGAATGTACCAATACAAATAAATAAAAGCATCTCCAGTTAACTCAGAGCATTCATTTTGTTCATTAGTTAAATAAGAGGCGATCTAGCGCTGAAATGTTTATTTTTTTAATCAAGTGATCAAAGTGCTCGTTGCCGCAGCGATCAGTGGCGCAGATACCGCGTTCTGTTGTGGCTCGCGCGGTGCACGGTCATCACTCGGACGCGCGCTTCAATCCGTTGGGAGACTCCCTATTAGTTCCGGTGAAGGGGAACTCATGTTGCCACTGCCAAGCTCCACTCTGCTGTTGTGTGCCCGTGCGCCACAGTAATTTACGTCACGTGATCGGCTTTTTGATCGGCGCTTTTGGGGTTCGCCGATCAATCTATTTTCAGCCAATATAGGCCGATCATGATCGGCGTCCGATCATTCGGAGCATCCCTAGTAAAATGAAATCCAAAATTTAGCAGTGAACATATCATGTCATTGAAGATTGTTAACAATAATTCTAGGTCTCTGTAAAGACAAATCAAGACAACGGTACTGCATGAAACTACGCAGAACACAACTGATTCACAGTGAAATCCCTATAGGTTGGGTCATATCTTGGGGCAACCCTTGAGGTAACCCTTCTACCTGTGGGACAGCATGTGTGTTTTCAGATGATGGGGCAGCGTGAAGGTCTTCTGACACTGCGTGCACTGGAACGGCCTCTGGACGGTGTGTGTAACACTGTGTCTCTTCAGTTTGGATGGCGCATTAAAGACTTTGAAGCATATGTCACACTGCTGGGATTTCTTTATTTTCTCTTCAGGGCATCTGTTTGCACATTTATGCTCATTTAATTTGGTTAGCGTGGAGAAACACTGACTACAGCCAGGACAAATGGGTAAGTCACATGGAGGGTTGGTAAAGCGTTTGCCTGGATCCTGAAAGTCCAAATGCCCCACAACAACTTCTATCAGTCTGGGAACATCTGCTTTCTGTCGATACTCATGGGAATGGAGCACGTACGAATCAGGGACATATTTAACATCGTCCAAGTCCACAAAGGCACAATCTTCAAAATCATCCAAGTGACGTGTCCATTTTTCCTCAGTTCTTGATTCAGTAGCATAATGACAGAGATATGAGTCAGTTTTGGGTGGACAGTCACTCACCCTGCCGAAAGGCACAATGTCAGATGCCTTTTTCTCAACAAGCACTGAGATGTCCGTTTCATGCATCAGATCCCAAACAGATTTGTTGTTGCACTGGAAAACAACCTCAGACTTAATCTGAACATCCTCTAGAAGACTAGTACCGTTTGAGAAAAACACACCTGAATCCCTACAGTCACCATTCATTGTTTGAGATGGCATATTTTCTGCGACCATATTTTGATCTTTGTGTACTGGAGCAAAGTCTTCAGCTCCGACTTGTGAGGAGATTTGCAGATCTTGAGCTTTAGATATTGTAGTATTACCAAAAGAAAGCATATGTTCTTGTTCCAAATGACCAGTAATTTTGCCCAGACCCTTTTTTTTGTGGATCCTCTGGTGGCACTCCAAATAAGACAGCTCTCTAAATGATTTCGAGCACACGTGGCACTTAAACGGTCTGAAATCTGTGTGGCTCAACATATGTCTGGAGAGCTTAGAAGGATACGGAAAGTCCTTCTGACAGATGCAGCACTGATGCACATCTTTATGTTGTCGCTTAAGGTACGTTGGGCTGGAGGATGCGGTCTGCGCCTCAGCATTTATCAACGTGTCAGAGCTCTCAATCTCTACAGTACTTGACTTTGACTCTGTCAAGGGGGCGTTTAGGTTAAACTTACTTTTGCATTCAAGCATTGCTTTCTTTTTGGTGTCCACAGATTCTAATATCTGAGGTAAAGACACATTACCGCCATCTGGTGTTGAAGCTCCAGGTGTTGAAGATTTGGTCCTGTGCTTCTGCAGGACTTTATGCAACCTAAGAGGGTCGTTCCTTTTTTCCGCATGTATCTTGAGGTGTTTATTGAGATCACAGGCCTGCTTGAATGACTTTCTGCAGATCGTGCAAGTGTAAGGCTTGACATCCAAATGAACAAACAGATGTCGAGTTAGTTTAGAGGGGAAACTGAATATTTTCAAGCATACTTTACACTGACATCCACTTCTCTTTTTGAGTGGAATTGGAGACATGGGATCAGAATACGTGGATATTGGAGGGCTCCTATTTTCGGCTGGTGTGACTTCATCCGGTGATGAAGATCTCAACCGTGGTTCAAAATATCCACTTTGAATATCTTTCACGGCATCAACTCTGGTAGTCACGACACCCCCCTCAGCATTCTGCTGGACTGTTTTCTTTCTTACCAGCATATCACTCAAAACAGAGTTGCTTTCCAGTCTAAATTCTTCACTACACTTGTGACCTTTCAAGTGGTATCTTTGTTGGAAATCTTTAAAGCACACTGAGCATTTAAAAGGCCTTTGCTTTGTATGAATAAGAATGTGACGCCTGAGCTTTGATGGGGCTTTAAAGCATTTTAAACATACAGGGCACCAATGTCCCTTTCTACTTTCGGAAACCTTTTTGTGAATCAGAACCTGGATTTGAGTTGATTAAGTCTACTGTGGCTGACTTTTGTTTCTCTGTTGAACTGATATTCCATTGGGTAGTTAGATGTTTTGGAGAGTAAGATCTAACTGTTTCTTCAAGGCCATTACACACTGAGTGTTTTAACCTTGAATTAGATGCTTGATTCCAGGACACACCATTGTTTCTCTGTCTCTGGGGTGATGGTGTCCTCCGCTTAGAGTGAGTTCTGATGTGTGCTTTGAGATGAGAGAGATCCCTGAAGGCACGGCAGCATATGGAGCACTGAAAAGGCCTCTGATCCGTGTGTATAAGGCAATGCCTTTTTAGTTTGGATGGAGCACCAAATCGTTTATGACACACGGGGCAAACTCTTTTCTTTCCATTGCAATTCTCAGTGACACTTCGCAACACATTCGCATTTATATCCCTGTCCTCACTTTGTTTTGTGACACTGGGTTCTTGTTTCTCCTCATATTCTTGGTTTTCCATCATCCATTGACCCTCGGAAGTTTTGGAAGAATATGCAAAACTCGTTGCAGTGTGAAGATCCATTCCTCACCAATTTAGAAGGGAAGCTTGCATATCGGAGTTGGCATCTGGCTTGGAAAGTTAGGCATTCCCTTCACACACTGCAAAGGCAGATCAACATTATGCACTGTTTCTTAAGAACATATACAGTGCTTCGCATAACACACCCATGCTTAAGTTGACTAAAAAGAGGAATAACAAAATCATCTTTTGGAAATTGATCTTGATGCCTTAATTTAAAAAAAAATCCAAACTTTAAGCACACCAATTTTCTTTGTGAATAAATAATGTATCGTAAATAAATAAATGTTCTTCCTTAAAATACAGGTTGCACAAGTCAGGACACCCCTATTTTAAATTCCCATAGAGGCAGGCATATTTTTATTTTTAAAGGCCAGTTATTTCATGGATCCAGGATACTATGCATCCTGATAAAGTTCCCTTGGCCTTTGGAATTAAAATATCCCCACATCATCACATTCCTTTCACCAGACCTAGAGATTGACATGCGGAACTTTCCATAAGATCATCTCTCAATGCAAATCAAACCAGCTATTAGCCTAACTGAAATATAACCTTGCCAATCTCTAGGTATGGTGAAAGGAATGTGATGATGTGGGGCTATTTTAATTCCAAAGGCCAAGGTAACTTTATCAGGATGCATAGTATACTGGATCCATGAAATAACTGGCCTTTCAAAATATAAATCTGCCTGCCTTTTTGGGAATTTAACATAGGGATGTCCTGACTTATGCACCCTGTATTTTAAGGAAGAACATTCATTTATGTACGATACATTATTCATTCACAAAGAAAAATGGTGTCCTTAATGGTTGGATTTTTCCTCATTTTTAAAATTAAGGCATTAAGATCAATTTCTAAAAGAGGATTTTTTTTTCTTCAACTTTAGCATGGGTGTTTTCACTTATGCTAAGCACTGTAATTCTTCAAATAAATTTGTTTTCAAAGGCACATAGCCATTTGTATGCTTTTGTCAGTCTTGTATTTATCAATGTGGATGTCCAGGGCGGGGACATCTAGTTCTCAAGGAAAACCTTTGCATCACATGTAACGTAGGTTGTGTTTTTCTCGATTAGTGACAATGGTTTGCATTTTTTTCAAGGTTGCCTCAGAAATTAATTCTGTGAGTGCACTCTCTATAAAATCATGTGGAAGCGGGAAAGTGGAAACGGGTGAAAACTGAATTATGAATTAACGTTAAGCAACAATTAGCAAAAATGTCACCGTACCTGCAAGGGTTTCTTGCTGTTAAAACGAGAGAAAACCGCTCATCTTGCCATATGTCACTCACGTTTCTGTTCGAAATCACAACAAGCTTCCTTCCGCTATATAAATACAGACGTCAGGAAACAATTTGCAATGGTTCCGTCCTCGCACTTAATTGTTCCTATCGGCTCTTTTATTAATATAAATACATATATACATTAATAACTACATCTGAAAATCAGATTCACTATTGTATCCCATATCATAATCTTAATCATAAACTTTCACATTTGCAGTTTTACACCACACTTTGCTCGAGAAGGTTGCCATTTAAAGTAGTGTTTTCCATCACTGCTCTCAAATGTGAGTTTAGACCTATTTCATTTTAAATAAAATGTGTTAACAACCTTAATTTTATAGACAACTGATTCGTACAAACAGAGCTTCAGCACTAGATGGCAGTGTTAAACTGTATTGCAAGGCGCAAGACATGAAAGCATGCGGTCAGTTCAGCTGGTGTAACCCAAAGTGGGATTAGTTAAATAAATACAGTTGTAAACGGAATACAATTTGAAGCTTTTTTTTAAATAAAAATAATTATTTGCGGGGACAACAATTCATTGTTTAATTTCTGTGGTTTTCCCTATGTAAATACTTAATTTTAAAGGCATGCATTTTTTAAAAACCCTCATAATCTTATAAAGAAATATTGCTTTAAAAATATGTATATTTTTTTAAACCACCACCAAAATAACAGGGAGTAGCCTACATATTTCAAAGAAGTCACGCGCAAGAGGAGCGTTTGTGCAACCATCACCGCGCGCTTGTCCATGCAATTAGCCCTTATCTGTAAGCAGTTTAATTTTCTGCGACATGGCGCGAGCGGCTCGGGCCTGATGGATGTGACATTAACGGGAGATGAAGCTGGGGAGATTGGACGCTGCAGTCACATAGTGGCATTTGTCACTGCCCCGGTCATGCAGATTGCGCCAGCACCGGCCACTGACTAAGATTAATGACGACGGCTCTCAGTCTTTGTTTCTCTCTGCGCTTGTGTCGAGCTCGAGCCTAAATACCATTCAAACAAACCCGGACTTCATGAGAAGACCTTATACATACAGACAGACTGTAGACGCGAACCATTGGAACTTGCGTCAATTAGGCCTATCTCCAGGTAATTACACTAAAATATAGTGTAGGCCTTTTTCATGTATTAATGCAAATTCCAGCCATGTCAGTGGTGCTCGCTAAAGAACCGACACCATTTAAGCCTACGTTTGGGGATTTTTTCAAAATGTGTGCTACTTTATAAGATCGGCCTATATTCTCAGGCAGAGCGAAGACGCATTTCCGCAAAAATGTAGGCTATAGGCCTATCGTGATTTCTTTCTATTTTTAATTGAATGTACATTTATAAAACCATTTTTGTGTTACATCATTCTGCCATTGTATTACAGAAAACTAGTCAACACTGCTGCAATTCTACTGCAGCTTAGAGTGACTGTCAATTGTGTGTCTCTCTCTATTTTTTCCTCTTTTGGAAATTGTTAAAAACGCACGGAAATTAACCATGCTTTTTATTTTAGTAAAAGTGTAATAACCATGTTTATTGTCGGATTGATTACCATATTTTTGCCATGTACCTCTATAGAAATCTGCACTGTAAAACTGGCTTCACTTAAAAAAGTAAGTTAGGTTACCTTGTTGCTTTACAATTTTTAGTTAATTGAAATACAAATTTTTAGTTAATACAACAAAGGAGATTTAATGGAAACTAAACTCAAAATATTGTGTTATGTGAACCACATTAATTATCTAAGTTGATTTGACTAAAGATAAAAAGTTTTGATAACAAATCATGAAAATACATTTTTAGTGTTCCAAAACAAAATGTGAAAATGGTCCATAATAAAATGAGTAAAATAATCCAAGGGATCCAAGATAAGGACCTGAATATCATAGAAACTTTGAGAAGGGTCAGTAACCAAACTAGAAACCACCAAGAACACCCTTAACCACACAGGAACATACTGACAGCCATTCCAAGCACCACAACATTGTGGTGGTGAGTTCTGCAGATTTACTTCAAAAAATAGTTTTCACATAGGTATCATTATTATTAATTTGCATAGCTTTTCCACATTGTTTTTTCTCTAACCTGAACACACATACACTCAGAGTATAGTAGCACCTGCAGACCTATATCATTTTCGAAGTGGCAAAAGCAAACTGATAAATAGGGACCGAGGGATGTCTACCGATTAAACAAAAATGCAATTCTTGGAATCTCTTACAAAAACACTGCGTCGAATCATGAAAGGAATTCCTAAGAAGTGTACGAGACCTCCACGTATCCCCTCGGTTGTAATAAGGGAGAGAGCGGTAACCCCAAACTGGCTGCTCGGCTGCACAGAAAATGGTTTTCCTTGACAAATGAGGTGATGCGGACCAGGCTCAGATGGATGGGGGTTTGGGCTGGTTGTATCAGGGCTCTTGGGATGCTGGGTATTTACTCAGTCATTCATCATCCTCTGGCACATCCACTTATACAGGATCTGCACCGCACACCCATACTGATGTAATTCTCCACATGGAGAGCTGAATTACCATAGCCTGTCCTCAGTATGTGTGTGTAAGGATGTGTTATTGTGAAGCGTGCCGTGGAACAATTTTCTGGATGTGCGCTTTTGCGCTTTTATGTATCTGTGAACATCAGACGGTAGCAACCCACTCTCTAATGGCAATTATTTAATGTTTTGGTAAAAAGGGGGGTAATTTGTATGAATTCATTCGATCTCATTTAGAGATGCACTGATATGGCCGACAACGAAAACTGATAATTATTTATATTTGTAAGCCGATAACCGATATATTGCCCGAAAAATCTAAATCGAAGTTTTATATAAGGTTGGAGAGCCTGATTACAAAAACTAAAGTTTTACCATTAAAATACATGTCCCAAGCACACAATTATAATGATGTTCTCATAATTTTATGTAGCCTATATGACTGACTTGCGCTTCACATGTTTTATTTTCCCTTTTTGAAGTGATTCCAATCATACTTCAAGCAATCCAAAAGCATCATGGCAAATGGTGGATATCTGAATTGTCTCAGCAGAAGGAAATAATCCATTATTTATCGGCTTTAATATATCTAACAATTTTTTTTTATTGAGCCGAAAACGATAACATTAAAAATGAACATATATGCATCCCTAATCTCGTTCATACGTTTTTGTATGATCTGCTTACAATCAACTGATGTTTAGGTTTATGGGTGGAGCTTCATGCTTACTTTTTTTTGAATAACCGTACTGTTCCGTACAAATCCACAAACAAACAATCGCCACCTCATAAACCCAGCTAATGAAAAGTTCCCACAACTTTCACTAATGTTTTGTAAAGGTTAAGATAAAACGTTCATTAAATAACATTAATAGAACATACTTGTAACATTATTAAAATTCGATTTAATGTTGACAGATAAGTTCTTGGTCTTTATGATGTTGTTTTTACAACATTTTTGGAACAAACATCATGTTATTTGTAATTGATGAATGTTAATGTTAGTCTTTGGGATATTATGTAAACATTCAAAGAATGTTATATTGGTAGTAAAAATAAGGATGTTGTACTAACATGATTAAAATAACGTTCTAATCACGACAAGAAAACTGGACATTTCAGTGTTTTAGAAACTGCAAATCCCAGTTCCCACGCCATTTTTAGAGCATAAATTTGTTAGCTATTTGAAATAAGGTTCTTCATGAGATCAGGTTGTTCCATGTGTGTCAAGTGGTGTAAATTGATTCAATGGCCATGATTTTATTTTTGTGTATAGGCAACCACCGAAAACTCTAAGGGCCCTATTTTAACGATCTTAGTGCATGGTCTAAAAGCACACGGCGCATGTGCAATGAGGGCGTGTCCGAATCCACTTTTGCTAGTTTAACGACGGGGAAAATGGTCGACGTTCCCGGCATATGGTCTAAAAGGGTTGCCCTTATTCTCTTAATGAGTATTGGGTGTGATTTTGGCGTAACGTGCAGTAAACGAGTCTCATCTCCCATTCCCTTTAAAAGCCAGTTGCGCTCGCTGCATGGCGGATTGCTATTTACATGGCGGAATATGCAAGCAGAAAAACTGAACGCTTCTCCAGAGAGCAAACGGATCTGCTCATGCGTGCAGATCATCTACAGAACAAGCCGGATTCCACCATATCTTTGAATTCAAAATATTAAACTTTAATACTAAATCCTTTTATTTTTAATATTTGGCTAGTGTGAGTGCTGCTGTGTGTCCCTGTGTGTGTAATAAGCAGAGTGTACAGTATATCCACCTATAGGCGCCCTTTAAACAACAAAAAATATATACTTCACCATTGACTTTAGACCAGGTTTCAGTTGGTCAACAGCGCAGTCTATTTCAGTTGCCTCAAAATAGCAACGCGCCAACAATGCACCTGAACACACCTCGCTTCCCTCATATCCTGATGTACTCGTTACATCATAAGAAGAATGGCATCTACGCTAATTTTAGTGTCTTTGTTTATCCCGAGGTTTTCCCGCAGCCTGCTGGATCCAGGCCGTTTCCAGATCTGACGAAGGACTTTCGCCTGGACCCGATGACAATGCAGTGGTGAAGTGCCAACTAGCCTCTCCCTATGGAGGATCCCTATACCACTCTACAGATAAAGCGTTGTGGAATTTTTCGGTTCGCGTACCTACCCAAAGTGATAAGATAAAATAAAAATTCTGCATCAAAATTTATAGACAAGTAGTTTGTTTAGGCATGGTTTGTAAGGAATTACAAACCTGCGCACATATATTCAAACGCACATAACTATAGAATCAATTCTTAATGCGCATGTGAACGCCATCAGCGTCTATCACAGGTTCGCGTTTAAAGTCTGTTTAGAGAGAACGGTGTCGTCTTAGCGGCCCCTAATTTAATAACAAATGATCATTTAGACGGAAGTGAATCAATCAAAACTAACTTTAGCTGGAAAAAACTTTTTTCAAGAGCCACTATAAAACCAAACCAATGTCTGTTACCTTAAATTATATGTTTATCTCTGTAAAGCTGCTTTGAAACAATCTACATTGTTAAAAGCGCTATATAAATGAGGATGACTTGACTTGACTTTCAGACCAGCTGCCCATGGGCGCACAAACCGGCGCAAATGCATTTGCTATTTAAACAACATTGCGCAGGAAAATGAGAACTGCGTCAGGCTGAAACTAGCAAAAAACACTTGCGTCGCGCCCTATGATATAGGGCCCTAAGAGTTTAATGAGCACATCCCTCGGTAGCCTACTTATTTAAATTTGAACAGCTTTGAGCCTGGTCTCCTGTCATCTATGAACTAGCATTGTCATCCAATCCTCCGAGCTTTTCTGAAATGACAGAAGCTCGCATCGCCCAAATGTCGGGGATCGACCTGCCCACGTCTGTCTGTATCGAGGGACAACAGCTCTAACCCCCTTCCCTGTTTGCTTATGCACCTCTCGCAATGCCGAACATCACTGCCCCGGACACCATATCCCATCATCCTCCTGATGCTAGCTCGTTCTCAGCATGGGCTCCGACCAAGGCGCTCATGCGTGAGTGACATTTTGCTCCAGCAGAGTATTGGAGTTTCAATCAAACCACATGGGTCCTGGGTGTAGTTTGTTCTTCAATACAGTATGGAGTGAAAAGACAATATTTACCCCCACACGGAAATCCCATGTGGATTCACCCTCGGCCGGTTCGTGTGTGCCAACTGTCTGCCCCGGAATCCCAGGGTGCACCGGGAACAGGCTGGTAATGTGGCAGAGGGTGATGATGCAAGCAGCTCAGAGCTCCCTGGGGGACATGAATGTTGATTAAACATGTGCTCAGCCTTGGCTATTGAGCAATGGGACGTGGAACAAATGTCAAACGTTTGTTAATTTCTCTGCTGCGGAGGACTTATCAGTGGAGGGGGTGGAACCCACACCAATGAGGCATGACCCCAATGAGAAACCGATTGGCCAGCTAGACAAGATCAATCTTCTAGAATCAATTTTGAGGAAAGAACAATGTTTCTTGTCGGCGTGTACGCATGTGCAGCGAGTGGTAAGTGTTTCGTTGTAGTAGTTGGTGGTAGATACATTCACCCAAATTGCAGAGTAATACTTATGAGCTGTCCATACATAATAAATTAAACAAACTACTGCTATTCTCCAGAAAAGGAGAAATAGGAGATAAAGAGAAGGGGAAGTTCTTATATATCACTTTAATAGATTCTTATAGAATCCTATGTACTTTTAGTATTCTTGGTTTTATATGGTAACTTTTCCCCATTTTTTTCATTACCAATTTTAATAAAAGTTTAAATGTAATGACTCTAAACATGTAATGTGGGTAACAATCAAGTAGAAAGTAAAAACATATTTTCTTTACACCTTTATATACTGTGAATGTACACATGTTGAGCATTATTTAAATAAAGTTTTCAAATAGGCTATATATTTTCAAGTTTTATACACAAATATCATGAATTATTAATTCATAAATATCTTTAAGTGTTACAACCTGAACTAACCTTGCCCTATTATTAAAAGGTTTAATTATTTAACATGTTTATATTTTAGACGTATTGACTTATTTTTGCATAAATGTACATGACAGTGATTTGGCAGACAATTTTTTTTCAAATATTAATAATATTTTTTTAAAGAGTTTATTTTAATAATAAATAATGATACAAGATTTTGCCAAACTGCTTCATATGGTTTCACTTAAAGAATGTCATTATTTTAATGAGTCTAGTTTCTTCATTATAATATCATTATAACCAAAGACCAAATTAAATACATTTTCATCATGAAATAATTGTGTTTTTGCATGTATTTGTAGTTATCAGGCATTGTTGGTCGCAACACATGGTGAAGAATCTTTTTTTCAAATAATAATATTTTTAACAAAACTGCTTCACTGTTTTTTTTTCTAAAATATAATAATAATAATAATAATAATAATAATAACAATGATAAAAAAGATCATGACAAACTACTTTCACACTCTTATTTGTTTCACTATTTTTGACTTTATGCTATAAATATTACAATTAAAGGTTGGGTAGGCAGCACTTTTTGTTATACTGGTTCAAACTCTCTTCACAACCTGATAGCAATCAATAATAAAAGTAGTGTAAATATTAAAACATACATATACATATACATATACATATACACACACACACATATATATATATATATATATATATATATATATATATATATATATATATATATATATATATATATAGGAATAAAAAATCATCTTAATTAGAAAAATGAGGAAAAATCCAACCTTTAAGGACACCAATTTTGTTTGTGAATGAATAATGTATCGTAAATAAATAAATTTTCTCAGGACACCCCTATGTTAAATTTCCAAAGAGGCAGGCATATTTTTATTTTTAAAGGCCAGTTATTTCATGGATCCAGGATACTATGCATCCTGATAAAGTTACCATGGCCTTTGGAATTAAAATAGCCCCACATCATCACATACCTTTCACTATACCTAGAGATTGGCATAGCATGTGTGTGTTCACTTATGCTAGGCACTGTACATATATCTTCTGTTGAAGTCTCAGGACAAAAAATGATCGTTCGACCTACGTGGAGTACCCTCAAAATATCTCCCCTGATAAAAACAGTTTGAACTCTTTTGTTGAGAGCAGGATGTTAAGAGAGAGAGAGAGAGAGAGAGAGGGGGGATGCAGATGAACGAAAGTGAGAAGAGTAAATGAATCGGGAGGGTCTTACATCTATACATTCTCACATCTGTGGATCGCCAGCCGTCAGTGTTCAGACCAGCCCTTCATTTGTCTTACTGCACTGTGCTCTGACAATGAACCACCGGTTTCCTTTATTTCCTCCAGTCCAATCTAATGAGCATCTTCTGTGCGCAGGGATGGAGGTTCTATCCTTTGTGAGGGCCGGACAGGTGTCTAACTGAATGATGAATGTCCTTGCATCCTTCCATAATTGGCTTCTCTCTGTTTGGCCTCAGTCTGGCTTGCCGTGTCTGCCGGGCGGCCACCTCCATCTGTCAATCAAGTTTGCCCCGTTGCCGACTGGCTGGCCCTCTGATAGCTATGCTAATGCGGCTGCTGGCTTCTGATTGGCTGCTGCTTGGCTGGCCTAGGCTAATCCATTATGGCCCTGACAGTAGTAATCTCCCCCCACCCCAACACCGGGTCCCGTGTGCTAAACGTTATTTGACCGTTCCTGTCACGTTCCTGCTGGCAAACGGACAGCGAAGGTGATGGATGACCCTGCGCAGAGCGCGCTCGTTCATCACCCCCTCTGACTTGTTTGTGTGGCACTGAAAAAATTAGGCAGTGTGATTTTTTTCAAGATTACTTTTTCATTAAGAAATGCTTTACTCAGGCAAGGATGGAAAGCGGCGTGTGGGATCGGTCAGCTGATTTTCACCATTAACAAAAATCACTAGCATCATTTCGGCTGACGAGTCTGATTGGTCGACGCGCGTCGTGAACCCGTGACCGTGTTTATTCGGCGGAGTAATTGCGACAGATCGTCGTGATAGATGTAATCAGTGTCCAGTGTCTGAAGTTGACATAAGTAAATACACAGTCATGGGGACTGTGGCTCTCGCCCATTAACTCCCAATGGTTTGTTTTCTTACCTCACTCAGCGACTGCGGAGGGTCTTCGCACACGCTCCGGCCTGAAAAAGAGATTTGCTGAGAGGAGCATATTTGTTGTTGCTAACGCTAACATGGCCGCGGACAGCTTCGAGATGTGAGGTCCAATGAAATCATCGCCGAAGCTGGCCTCGAAATCGTGTCGTCTTGACCAACCACAGTTTTACAGAGATACCCATGGGAAAGGGAAATGATTACTCTTTTTTTCACAGACTGTAATGAGATTAAATAGAGAACAAATTAGTCTTTTTGTGTAGGTCTCTTGCTTATTAGATTTTCCCCCTGAGATAAAGATCCCATTCGTCTTGAGTTTTAGTGGAGAGCTTAATATCTCACACGACGCTAAAATCAGAAGGAATTGTGTTAGTTGAGTTGTAAAAAAACATACAACCAAAACCTATACATAACCATGAATTGTAATAGGACAAAAAGAAGTCATAAAATACCTTTGTATAAGCCAAATCTTAAAATTTCACTTTATTGAGTTATTTGTATGAGTTGTCATAACTGTATGATGAACATTTCTAGTCAGACTATTCCTAGACCAAACTATCTATCTACCCTAATGAAAAATATGTGTATTGAATGCACTAAATATAGTGTACTTCAAATCTTACAAGTAGGCCTATTATAAAAAAAACCTGTACTTACAGATATAGTAATATTAATTAAATACTTAAAAGCGAGTCAACGCTTGAAAGACAATGTATGTTTCTTAACACATTGTAACATATTGTCATAGAGTCAAATTCAATGGTTAGTTTACCACAAAATAAAAATTGTGTCATTAATTAGTCATACTCATGTCATTCTAAACATGTAAGACTTTCTTTCATCTTCGGAACACAAATGAAGATATTTTAAGTGAA